>NC_087322.1:3728152-4036956 GCF_037043105.1 Vanessa tameamea
TAAAATGTACCTAAAATAAAAACTTGGTATACTCAATTTATTTTGTGATACAAAAAATAGAGATGATATATTTTATTTTATCTGACAAATGACAAAAAGGTCGTGCAAAGCGCTAACAATAGCACCAGCAGCGGTATTGCAGTGAAAAGGTCCCGTAGTAATGGGATTATGTATCTATCGCTTCTAATTAATTGCCATTGTTAACTGAACGAAACCTTAAATTGGAGATGATTAATTTTCAAATATATTTTGTAAGGCTTCATCACTTTTCAATGGAAAAGTTAATTGAAATTCCGTGTCTGTTGTATGAGCTAATACTAAGAATTAGTTACCCAAGCATTTAAATAAAATGGGAAATAATAATAATTTTATAGACACTCGTAACAAAACCATTATACTGAATTTTCATTTCAATTGCTGTAACGTTTACATTAAAACTTTGTTACAATATGATTATATTATGTATGTATTATACATATAAACCTTTCTCTTGGATCATTCTATCTATTACAAAAACTACATCAAAATCCAGACAGACAGACAGCGGGAGGCGACTTTGTTTTATACATGATATACATACAATGGAGAATAGCTTTGTTTTCATTTTAATTTATTACTATAATATTATTAGTATAAAGCGACAATCTCACCTTTACAATATCTATTAAGAATCCGAGCGATATAAAATCACTTTTATTACAATCTTTAGTAAGGCATATGTATAGAGAGTTTTAAACTGTTTACAAAACAACGTTCATAAAATGTTTCATTGTAAGAACAAAAACAGTAATAGAAACTAGCTAAGCGTGCAGTTCTATTCCACACAAGTAAGAAACCTAACTCACGGCTATCGAGCAGGCCGCCATAAATCCCCCATAGACATTGTTACGCCCTTAGATAAGGCGGCAAAACAGAGATAACGTTGGCTCGATTGATCGTCAATGAGTAGAAATTCATTTATCTAAAGAAACACAATCAATCGATGAAAAAACAACCCTATACTCTCAGGTATTAGATTGATTCTTGATTGTATGTTAACAAGTTTAAGCTTCAGTTCGTCTAAATGGATAACATTGCAAATTTTCAAGTTTATCGGTCTGTATTATTACACAGAAAATTTTCTAAAACGTTTGCTAAAGTGTTTCTAAATTCAGTGATTTCGCATATATAATCGCCTCAGTGAACCTTTTAAATTATTTAATACAATTAATTTGCCTGAAGATTATTTTCACCAGTGTGTCTCATTAAAAAATTTTTACTATCCTTCATTGAATTAGATTTTGATTAGCCTACATGTACGACGGATTGACAATATTAATTCAAAAATCATTCCATTTAACAAAGTTAATACTATAACAAATTTGATTCCGTTGTTTTTTTTATATAATATATTTTAAATCCGGATCATTTTTTAAATATTAAAATTTTTATCGTATAATACTACGAAAAATGCTGGACGGATGCTGCAGAAATCCTAATACGAAAAAAATTTATGTGTTTTAATTTTTTTTTGCCAAAATGCAATATTTTATAGAATGTCAATTTTCACAAAGATAAATAAATTGCGCGTTGCATTTTTCACTAGTAACATTTACTGATAACATTATGTGCACGATGTTGAAAAATACCTTAATATTAACGTATGGTTTCTCTTTAGAAAAGCTGTAGCTTAACTTGGAAGGAAGCACATAATTTGTGACCGCTATCGACACGTAGATAAAACCGTTCGATTCGGCGCGACTTTAATTTCTTTCCCGGCGATAAATGTCCTACACATATCCTTTTCTTTTCGATGAGGTGAGAGTGAGATGGTGCATTTTTTGAGACAAAGGATCTTCGGTGTTGAAGCAAAATAAAAAAGTACAGCAGTGAAAGCCAATAAGTTGCTTTCAGGTCAATTGTCAATTGTGCGGAGGCTTTATCTCTTTGTCGTTTAAAGCTAAAGATTCAAAAGTTCAGGTGAGACAAGTAATTAAATTGTCAGGCATACGAATAAGGACTCGAGGAATCATTTTTTATTGAAAATGTCAGGCATGAGCAATGATCTCGAATTATGAGTATGGACTAATTTTGCGTGAACATTGAGGTTAATATTTCAAATAGTTCTTGGGAAATACATTGAAATATTAGACGATTTAGATTCATGTGCAATATTTCTTTAGACTATTCATTCATTTTTAGTTCAGATATTTATTAAATTTTCATTGCGGTTTTCTAACTTTGTTGTTCCATTTTTTGTTGGAATTCGGTCAAGTGAACCGTGCTATAGGGTAGGTCATTCTATTTATTTTCACATCAGCAGTATAATAACCTAATAATGTTGTATGAAGTAATATGAAAAGTTATTCATTTAAAAATATATTAGGGAAAGATTTGTAGAATCGTCTCGAGTGCAAATTTACATTAAAAACTAATCAAACGAGTACAAATTTTCTTAATACTAAGCTATATGTTGAAGATGTCTCCATAAAAAGACTCGTGCTTCTCAAACTCAAAATTTATTTACTTTTTCTTGATTTCTATTAACATGGATGAGCTCGTATATTCCAATATAAATACAACGCAGATACAAGAACATTTTGAAAATCCTAAGACGACTACGATTGTGTCGGAAAAATAATATAATATATCTGACGTTTGTAGCTACAGTTGGGGTTTTATCTGTATTGGTTTATCCTTAACATTTTAGCGATAAAATAATATCGATGCATGTCAAAAAGTATCACATAGCTCATCTTCCTATTATTTTGGGATCAATTTTGAGAATATGAAATTATCGGAACTTCGGAAATCGGAAAAGTGATTTCTTTCCAGAGCTGTATTTTCAGATGAAATGGCTCTCTGAATAGAAAAAAAACGTATCTCCCGCCAAGGTGCAATACTTAGTACTGTTGTGTTGGTTTGAAGGGTGACCGAGTAAGTAATACTATAGGCACAAGGGACATAATAGCTTAGTTACCAAGATTGATGGCGCATCGGTGATATAAAGAATGGTTATAATTTCTTACAGTGCCAATGTCTATGGGCATTGCTGACCACTTTTCCTTAGTTAAAACAACAATTAAACTTTTGGCAACCTAGAAACAACTTCATTAAAGGTCGGATTATATGCAGCCCAGTAATAATCTAATTTGCACCCATTGATTTGCATCGGAGTAAAACAGTAGACAAGCAAATGAACCTCAATAAGTCAAATCAGGGAGGAAATTTTATAGTCTGTTACCAAACATAACGTCCGGAAATGGATCGGGATAGGTGTTCAATGTTCCACATTTTTTTCTCTTCGTCATATAGGATGAGATTTCGGATTACCTTCTATAGTGGAAAGCAAGCACAAGATGACTATACTTTACTATGCCGCTCTACGTAACATAATAAACATATTCTTTGTTTTAAGTTCTTATATGATCGGTTTATGTTTTAAATAAATAAATACAGTGAAAACGAAAGAAAGTATACATTAATGCTAAAATGTTTTCGAAGCGAATATTCAATTCATTCGATATTTCCTTCAAACACATTTCATATCCATTCTTAAAGATATTAGAAATGAATGTATGCCTGTTAGATTTAAGGCAACAATGCAAGCCACATGCCATTTAAAGTCAACATCTCGAGTCGTAATCCCGAGCATGTCGGGCGGAAATTGCACACGGCTCGAGATAGCAGAAGATACATAGCAAGCGATATGCATTCCATACTATCTATAATTGAGTGCTATCAAGAATATTCAATTCGGACAGCAACATAACGGGAGAGGTTAAGCAAAGAGGTTAGAGAGAGGTCTGATTAAATTTCAAGTGACGAGGAGGAATGACCCGTGCTTAAAGTTGAGATTTGTAGTGTCACTCTATTACACCGTTGTTAAGACTTTGACTGCCGAGACTCGAGACTCAAGGTCAAATGTTTTACTCAGTGTGTGTATGTTAACAGAATAGAGATTTAAGACCTCGTCTACTTAATTGAATTTAACACAGACATAAGACAAGAACTGCTTTGCTGGTACTTTTCTGATATGATGATATCATGTCTCATGTTGACACAGATTATTACATGTTAAAATTAGCCTTTTGCCGTTTATCCTGATTTCGGGCAGTCCGGATTCATCTCGAATCTGCCACCTTTTTTAAATCGTCCGTTCACCTCCCCAAAAGGCGTCCTTCACTACTTTTGCCTAAGCGTGATCTCCACTCTAGTACGTGTCGGCCCCAAGTATATATAAACTATAGTCGGTATATGTATTATTTAGGTTTCTATTGTTATATTAATATGAAAGAAACGAAACGAAGTACATACATGCCAAATAAATAAAGTTTACATAAAACCATTTTAAATTGATTGCTAAACAATTATTACTAACCTATATACATATATCAAATCAATAATTTGATGACAAGATATTTGATTAGATTAATTTATTTGTATGAATTACACTTACGATTCGCATATTGACTCATTATAATTATATTATAAGGTTAGGAAAATCGCATACACTGTAATATGCATACCTATAAAACGTGTACATGATTTGCATTAATATGGTTTTAGTGTAAGTAATGGCGGTATTCGGTGTGAGGCGAGGCCGCATCCAATGTTTAATCTAAGCGGTCCTACCTGCCAGCCAAGGTTTAATGCAGAATACCTGCGGTCGAGGAGATATGGTCGGAAGTCCCAACAAATGTTTCACTACGTGAGTCCTTAATATGGCCGATTTAGAGCCTAATTTAGCTACTTCAATGAAATTTATTTCACAGTTGTAATAAAATTGTAAAGGTACCGTGTTACTTAAAATAATTGTTGAAAAGATTTATCGAGTTATTAGAGCGATATGTAGTAAGTGGTTTTTAATGATTAATACTTGGTATTAAGCATATTAGCAGATACAAACGTCATCAAATATTATTGGAGATGGAAAAATGTGATAACTTTTGGTGTGTAAAATGAATTTATATATAAACCCTCAATGAGTTACGAGAGAATTACCAGATGAAAGTTCAACCTGTGATCAACGATTTAAAGACTAGAGTATTGAAAACATTTTCGTCGCATTGATAAATAAAGTCAGTGTGAACACACATTCAGAACATTCGTCGTTTTGTGGAGTACTTGGCTTTTACTACTAATCTTTATTTATTGGTTATCTCTCATTCACAGATAAGATTAATTTCAGATACCTTAATTTTGAATTGTTTTTCATCTACGACTCTCTACGACTAATGACGACCTCCGTGGTCGAGTAGTGTGTAGGTACACCGGTTTTCATGGGTACGCCTCGATGTAGAAAAAGTTCATTAGTTTTCTATGTTGTCTTGGGTCTGGGTGTTTGTGGTACCGTCGTTACTTCTGATTTCCATAACAAAAGTGCTTTAGCTACTTACATTGGGATCAGAGTAATGTATGTGATGTTGTCCAATATTTATTATTATTATTATTATCTACGATCGCGACGCTTTCCATTATGATAGAAGATGAATACGTTGTTATTTATAAACTTTGCTGCCATAAGCCTCTTGGATACTAATTGGCAGAACGCCTCAGGCGCGTTATCCGAGTATTCCGTGATTAAGCCTTCGTTTTTATTCATATAAAATAATAACTTTTCGAACGATATGTATCCCGGGAAATTGGAATGGAGTAATAAAATAAATAAAATAACGTGAAAAGTGATAACGTAGGAACTGGCTCTTACTGACAAAGAGTCAGTAAATTCGGGGTAATATTTAACTGTCTTAAGTGAAGCAATTATTTCAAGCTAAATGGTATCTTCGCTCGCAACTAGGTTTTAAGTGTTGGTTCCAGCGTTCGTGCTACCATACTTCTTGGTTGCATCACAATTAACCGTCCCGGCTCTAGATACACTTCTGACACTATAAATCTAAACCTAAGTCTCGGTATTAGTTCAAATTGTCTTGTTCACGACGCTACGAAATTCGCACGATGATGAAACTAATTGATTCATTGAAAATGAACTTTATATGCTCAGAAATAAGGTATATATTTGTCTTTAATATAAATATATCGAAGGGTTTCAAAGTTTTGACTTCAATGTAGTGAAAATGAATGGAATTAAAATACTTTCATAATAGTTATCGTTTTGTTGGTATGTCTGTTATTCAGCCAAAGTTGAATTTTCGATAAATAAATTAAAACTGTTTCCGAGAGATCTTGTCAAAATTAGACAGTAATTGGTAACTTTTAAAATGACAACAGTGCACTAGTGTTTCTATGTCATCTACATTAGCTCCATTATCTGTAGCATTTGCTAAAATATTCGTATATTAATAATAATCCGTGAATCTAATATTGTCATTTTTACATAAAATATACAATTATTGTAATTGTTTAATGGTTATCCACATCAAACAGTAACTAATTAGTTATTTCCATATTCTTCTCGAAAGGAATTGGTAGCTTAAGTTAACAAATCATATAAGCATGCTTTTACTTGATTAGAATTTTTGGATGTTTTTTTCTTACATGAAATTTATACCTTAATAACTCTGAGTAGAAAATACATTATAAGTTCTGAGATCGGCTTTTCTCATCTGTCTAAAGTCTAGACTTATTCAGGTTCAATATAGGAGTAATCGAGTAAATGGTAAGATTCCATTAATACATTTATTTGCTAATTAATCTTTGTAAGTGACTTTAATTAGTAAAAGCATTGAATTTCAAACATATTAATATAGAATATTCATATAAAAATTGTATTTGATATGAAACAAGTCTTGGCGCACCTTAGTAAGATGCAATCCTACTCCACTTGTATGTGAGGCTTGTATGCTGTGACAGCAAGTTACCGTCATGCTAATATACCATATACCTGGTTGATAAAAAAAAAGTGTAGGCGATGAAAAAAGAGTAATAGAAAAATAACCTTTTATAACATTTTTGTTTGTCTGTATGTACACGCTAATCTCTAACTATTATATATATAACTACTATAGGTAGGTTAAGCTTGGCTTGAGTAAGATTTAGACTTTGTCCTAAGCTTTCTATCACGATATTTTGTTATTGTTAGAGGACCTTCGACTAGTTTTTGCAATTTATTTTTCGTCATCTAATAAGCGTGCCTTAGTGATGAATAGATCTGTGATACTTTTTTCTGTAAACATAACGCACAGGGATAGTGAGATCTGCTCGGCATATTTTTCGGTAACGCCCAATCGAGTAAGATTAACGACGTATATTTAGGAATACGCGTCGTTAATATACCACCTAAGGTAGGTGCCTACCGTGTCCTACAATGTCGTGTATAAACATATTCTTTAATTTATGTGTAGCACAAGATTTCTTCTCCAGCAATGTAATTCGAACTGCAAATACAAATGAATGAGACTGAATTTTTCGATTTATCAAACCGGAGTGCATAGTAAAAGAGACTTTCTCGCTAATGAAGTGAGTTATAATAATGATAAATATATATAAAGGCAGATCCGCACCTCTATCATAAGCCATTTCTTTATTATTGTTTTAAGAAATTACAATACCACAATATAAAATTATGAGGAATAAAGGAAATTCGACGCAGATGTGTTAGCGCCAGCCGATCGATACGACGCTTCACCAGATCGACAAGCTGTCAAATCTTGTTTTCTCGTAATTTAAAAGATGGAGCTAGTGATGTGCTATCATATAAGCATATTTATATCATTAACCCTTACGTTTTTATTTTTTTCACTCCATATTTATTTATTGGTTTTCAAACATTTACTCAAAATATTGCAAGCATAATTCTAAAGAGCAGGAGCTGGGAAAGTTCTGACTATTACTTACGTTCTTAATTCGGTGATAAAATATATTTTTCGAAAACAGGAATCACTTTTGCAGTGCGGTATTTGCGAATTAGCATTTCACTTAACGTTTAATTATCTAGAAATGAAAATAATATTTGCTTTAGAAAGTATATTAAGCTAAGAAAATATATTAAGAGTATGACCTCAGTACATACCAAAACATTAGTGATGTATTATTTTATTTGTATCTCGACATACATACGTACACGTTGCCCGTTACCTATCATTAAATTTTATTTATTATTCACATAATCAATCATAATTTAAGATTTAGGATAGTATATTTTTTACCGTCTGAAATATGTTATGATATATAAATCTGAGTCTGCATTAGAAGACGTAGTTTCCAGCGAAGTCTGCATTGACTCGGAATATGTCCTTGAAGGGATGTTATTTGTCTTCTTGGGATTCCGGTTTCTTTGGACGATCTGGATGGTATTCGGCCAGTCAATCGGATCATCTCTACTTTGGATAGCCACGTTAAGTTTATTATCCGGAATCTCTTTCGTATTCACCATTTGTGCTCTCTTCACTAGTGTTCCCAATGCGTCTTCGCTGTCATTGGTAGAAAATACGAAGGTCTTCAAGTGACGCGATAGTGATTTTAAGAAACTTTTGTTTACATAGTATGGAAAAAATGTAATCGCTCAACACTTGTAGTATCTTAATAATTCTGGAATTACATTAATTAATATTACATATTTACATTATTAAATTAATTATTATTTTGACAAAATAAAATAATTTGATTAATTTGTGTCTGTACCTATAAATTATAATTACAATTATTAAAACGGCGTCGTACAACTCGGAACCACATCAAGGGCTTCGCTACCTTTATGCTGGCAAATAATAATATCAAAGTTATTGTAGTCTTCAATTACAATCAGACTGTAAATACAAATAACTACGACAAGACAATTTAAAAAAATAAAATCACAATGTTTTACACGAAACTGAACAAAAAATAAACCTGACCTTAAAAAATAAGCACGTATATACCTTCTTTTTCTTTACTCCGGTTTTCTTTCAGTATATTTGGAGGAAAATTAAATTAAAAAAAACGTGAGTCGGACACCAGAGTGATCGTATAAGACTATGTTTCTTCACTGGACTTCCAAAAACCCAAAAAAAAGTTAATACATATTGCACTAAATAATTCATTAAATGATATAGATATACGGTATACTATTTTATATTCTAATATAATAATTCATTAAATGATATAGATATACGATATATATCAATAGGAATTTTGGACGGATTCTTTATAAACGATTTACCGTGTTGCTTTTAATAAGCAATCATAATGTCTAATGTTACGTAAGGGATAATTAAGCCAACCCCGGTGTTAACCCCTGGTTATATTTCGGGTATAAAGATTTCGATACAAATATATCATAATTATATAAACTGTCTAAACTGTGTTTGCGAACGAAGTAATTAAGCGACGAAATAACGAATGAATAGATATCCACTATTATTTAATGAATGTTATAAACAATATATCTATATTTTTTTCTGTTGGTGTATTCCTATTGGTCCATGCTGACCTTGACTTGTACTAACATCAGTAATGGTCAATCTATCGATATTATCAGTAAAATTGTGATTTAGTAACATCACCAAATTAATCAGCGCCATCTATTGATAAGAAATATTATATAATGCTATTGGCACACAATAAATACGTTTCCTTTATTGAAAATTATATCACATGATAGTTATGTATATGTCATAAATAGACAGGAAATTGTTAGACGAAGTTGCAGGTAGTTAGTCTAAGGTCCTCTTCGAGGACATTTCCCTGATGAGGATCCGTTATTGTATTGTAATATTTCAGATTTGAGCATAACACAAGTGAGTAAACTCTAATGATACAGTTTGTCTAATAAAAAAATAACTGACTATATTAAAGGCGAATGTTCAAAATCGAATGTTAGATTATAAGATTATAGGCGAATGTTCAAAATCGAATGTTAGATTATAAGATTATAGGCGAATGCTCAAAATCGAATGTTAGATTATAAGATTATAGGCGAATGTTCAAAATCGAATGTTAGATTATAAGATTATAGGCGAATGTTCAAAATCGAATGTTAGATTATAAGATTATAGGCGAATGCTCAAAATCGAATGTTAGATTATAAGATTATAGGCGAATGTTCAAAATCGAATGTTAGATTATAAGATTAAAGGCGAATGCTCAAAATGGAATGTTAGATTATAAGATTATAGGCGAATGCTCAAAATCGAATGTTAGATTATAAGATTATAGGCGAATGCTCAAAATCGCGTGTTATAGTGCAGCGCTTCCGGTAAGGGACTGCCTTAAGCCTCCTATAAGAAATAAACGGTTACGAAATTATTTTTAAGGTAAGTAATACTATTTCATTTCTTTTTTATTGTTATTTCATTAATTAAAACACTAAGATAATATTCACTAAATTATACTATAGCAACCATTTTAATATTAATTAAGCATTTAATAGCAAAACTTTAATAATAAACCTCTAAACTTATCAAGTTTTAAGCAAAACTGTTTCATACTTATACTTTTAACTTGTAAGGACGCTCATTGTAAGAACCAAGTTTTATATAAAACAGTAAAAATGTTCTTACTAAAACTAAATAGTTTTAAATATTTTTAAAAATGAAATTTAGTAAAAATTCTAACATCAGACAAATTATTGTATTGTCTGTTTTTTATTGTATTAAGCATAAAGATATAAAAGCATTAGTTCAAACCATGGGCGGTTCAATAAAATGTTAATTGGGCTTAATCTTCATGACCTATTTAGTAGCAAACTGAAGTAGAAGTTTTTTCGGAGAGTAAGAGAACTGACAGTGTACTTGCGTCAACAAAAACATTTGTATGCGTGTGTTAGAATTTTTTATATAGAGACTTAATACATTATGTCAGGATATTTTAAGAATAATTTCTATTTCTTTATTATTTCATTATATTTTAAGGTTATAAGACAATAAAAGATTATATATGAAACACAAATATTTATTTAGCCACTATAATAGCTGTAGTAAACGTAATATTGTATCAATTAATAATTACCATAAAACCTTAATCAAAATATACTTTATTCAAGTTGGCTTTTACAAGCACTTTTTGAATCGTCCTTTAACAAACTATTTAAAGTAAAGCTACCACCGGTTCGGAATGTTGATTCTACCGAGAAGAACCGGCAAGAAACTCAGTAGTTACTCTTTTTTAATATCCAAAAATACAGTCTTGTTAGTTAAATACAATTATACTAACTTTGTATATATAATACTGACTTTGTATATTGATAATTGCAAAACACAATTCATATATTCATCAATAATTTAACAAGCAATAACAATTATACTATATCACAAAATTATATCGTACCTTAAATGTTCTTCTGTACCGAGCTTCCATCACTTATATAAGCTTCATTACAAATCACGTGACTCACAATAATGAACAGAAAAGTCAAAGTACCCTCTTATTTAATATCAATGTTATCAACACAATTCAAAAATAACTTAAATTAAATTATTATTATTACAGAATTGATTAAAACGTACAATACATAGTGTAAGCCTTGTTCGTAATTGTCTAATTATTTATTTATATCTTACTTAATCTGACACGTGCGCACTGTAATATTATACATACTCGTAGGTCTCACTAAGAACGGTCGCTGCGGCCGAAGACGGCAAGAGAGAGTTTTCACTTGCTATTCTTATGTGCTTTTGTAAGTACGACACGAACTTGACCTGTTTATTTGATTCAAACGCATTGATGCTTTACGTAGAATTGATAACATTTCTTTGTTAAATGACTCGATTGTTTTGTAAACAGTACAAAAAAAAATTGAAAATGTTTTATCTTCGAAGTAGTTTTTTAAAGAAATAAATATATTACAAGTACTTCCATAGAATAATAATATATCAAAGAAAACTGAGCAAAACTACAAGAAATATTTATATAGACATATATACTTTTTTATGCTCTATGTGAAAAGCCGACTGAAACAAAGATATTCAATACAGCGAGTATTCTAGTAGTGTAGCAGTGCTCGACGAACATATTCGCCGCTCTCATCACGCAGTTAGTGTGCATGCATGGAATTATTAATTGGTTTTTGTATTAAGCAAATGCTGATTTCTTTAAATCTGCTATTTATTTTAAAAAAGTGTAAGGAAATGAAATGAACATAGCTTGCCTGAGAATTGTACATTATTCGTGTTAGAATCACATAATATCATGTTACTATTTAGAACTTGGTGTATTTTGTATTATGCTCAAAATAAACTATTTCTATTTACGTTCTATTATTATTATATTTCCTCTGTTCCTGTTTTCAGATAAGTTTAAAATCCATAACGCTAGGCCGTCTGTTTACCGTTAAGTTATGAGGCGTCTATGAATTCATTATTATATTCTATCTATAATAGAATATTGAATCCTTACGTGCTTTCGGATAATGCCAGTTACTGTATTATCTTTCAATGTATATACACATATGTATGGAACAGACCTTTGCTTACAGTCTAATTGTGTCTGTTTGTGCGTAAAAGGGATCGCTTAATTACCATAATGAAAGGGAATATTTGTTTTGTTTTGAGTGGAAACAAAGATCGAAAATCAGTGTAATTTGAGCCATTGTTCGTATGGTTTCGTAGAGATTGTTCTGGGGAGTTGATTTTATTATTTATATCAACACTGACCCAAAATATTTGCACTACTGTCTGAAGTTTGTGCATCGTTTTCGCAGGAACATAATGCATTACAAAGTGTTTGTAACCTTCCTTGGCCTGGTATGCCTCATGATTTGTCAAGGTTTGATGTACCCCATTGCATAGTGACTATGATTTATTGTCATACTGTAGTGCGATTCTGTAATAATTCACTTCGTATCTCACCCGTGAAATGTTGACAACCGACTTACGGTGAAATGACATTTTGATACGCATATCCTATGAACCTGTACATGTAGCCAGTGTGGCATATTACTTTTGATATTTCAGATATGTATTCTGCGTCGAGTTTCGAGTTATTAATTTTTTTTTCGATAGATGATCCTGCACAATCTTCGAGGAACAGCCCATAGCTGCTGGTGGTGCTCAGGTTATCTGACATTATATATTTAAAAGTAGTAGTAAAGTAGTATCTTTAATTATAAGAGTGCCCACATTAAAGTACCTCTCTGACTATAAAATTTAATTATTTAATTCAAACTTAGCACTGACCTTATATCTTTAATGAAATTTTAATATCCTTAGAATATTGACCCAATGGTTTTTTATAGTCCTTAATGTATTTCTGGGTAGTAGAAAATGACTTTTAATTTTCAAATATAATCTACGTAAACATCATAAAACAACATCAAAATTTTAAGTTTTAAATACTAGAAAGTATAAATAAGTATCAAGAAAATCATTATAAAAGGTTATATTAGTGTTCCATAGTTATGATAAGTGGAACGATTATTATTAGCGTATTATGGACTATGGGCTCTTGGTTAACAGTCGTAGGTTCAATCAGGGTCAAACTCAAACAAATAATTCAATAATTTTATCTTTTATAGTACCAGAACACCAATCTTGAAATTGTAATTTATGATTTTAACAAGTATTTTGATTATATCATGAGCTAACGAGACTTTTTTGTGCAGAATATAATGAAGATTAATGTTTTTGGCTCCGATACGGAACTCTCGCGTGCTTGTAATTTACAAAACATAATTCGTAATTTATAAAATGATCATTTTATTAAAAAAAAAAGGATATTATTAAAAATTGGATTAAACAATGAGTGTAAAACATTTTCAATTACATCCTCATTATCTCGTCTAGAGAAAGTTTCGGTGTAGAGGATTTCATTTATAACTCTAGGAAATAACTTTTAACATTAATTGTGATTTCATAAAATATACCGGCCAGTAAATTTTGCGTGCAACCCGACTTCATATTGCATTATTCGTTTTACTAATGGAAATAATGCCAATAGTGTAATTCCTTTTAAACCATCAAGCGATGATCCACTAAATACTATCTATCAATATTTATATTAAATAAATATGTACGTATATTTTTGTTAGTGTAGTGGCTAGTTATAGTTATAGTATAGTAACATGGAGTATATACAGTTGGCATTGTTAAAGTCTCATGTCTGGAAAAAGACGTAAAGCTTGAGAGTGAGGGGGTAGGTGCACTTGCGTTTGTGTAGGTATACATTTTTGCTCGCGCAGATGCCTATTCGTCGTTAAGAATGACCAATCGATTAAGGGGACATGATCTTTGTTTAAAAACCATATAATCACGATAAATTATTATATTCTTAAATTAAATGTCAAAATGATTACATTGGTTGCACCCAATTAAACTTTCGGCCTTCACGTTAACAAGTAATGAGTACATTATAATTGGAAATCACCACACAATTCCATGCCAATTATTATTTTCCAGTCGCAAACTGTAGAAAAAAGGATGACGGAGATCTCCCGTATAGTTTAATAGTTAGACACACCCTATTTTTAATATATTATTATAAATAATAGAAAGTATATTTTATTTTCAAAAATCTTTAATAAACTATGTTAAACATTATTATCTTCATAATATTATTAATAGATAGTTCTAGTAAACAGAAATATGATCAAAATTGATCATTTACATTAAAATAGACATTTCAGAGATTCGAACAATTTCACAGGAAATGTAACGTTATTTATAAAGTGATAAACAATACATACATAAATATAACTAATTTCCAAACATGTTTAGATAAAGGGAAATAGCATATCAAAGGTTATTTCGAAGAGATATGAATATTATATTTGCTTCGTATTACGTGACGGTCTGATCCTACGCGTCCTTTGGGACCGGCTCAAACAATAAGCCCCTTGAAGTATATACAAAAGAAAAAGACTTTTATAAGCTTTAACGTATAGCTTAAATTCTATCGGCGATACATCTTAAAGTACGTCACGGAGTTCCAGAAAAAGTTCCTGAAAACTAACTTGTGTGAACTCCGCTCAATCGTCCTGTGTGAAAGGTTATAGTGAGGTTAAAATAATATACCAAAATCAAGTATTTAGAAATTAGCGGTCGTTAAAGATATTAATGTTAAGATGAGCTTTAATATAGTTAATTAATCTTTCTGGAAAATTTGGACTTTTCGTATTCTCCAAAATAAAATTATCCAGGTAAGGATTTATAATTATAAGATAAAGGTTATAGTAGGGCTTTGTGTTTCGGTTTGAACGTGAGTAAGCCAGTGTAGAGATACATGGTATATCATAATTATGTTTCCGCTGGGTGATCTATTAACAGCCAGCCTATTAGAAATAATTTATTATATGAATACATACATATATTTTGTAAACTTTTTGTTACGTCTACAGAGACAATTTTTTTTTTAAATAAAAATATCGTGCTAATTATTTATCATATTACAAATGATTAGCTTCTACATTGCCAGAGGGAACATGAATAAAATTAAAAAAAAAGCGCAAAAGAAATGGTTACGAAAGTTAGAAAGAAGAGACGAGCACCGAAACTTGAATTGCCTTGGGACGCCCCTTAATCAGGCGCTGGTCCTTTGAGTTATATTATTTATGTTTTCTTGATCAATTTGATTACGTTCTAAATATAAAATAACTTAAAATTATTTAGGACTACGTGACATTGACTGATGGTATGGACGAGTTAGAGGCTATATTGTTTCGACTCATATTTTTTATTTAAACTTTATATCATGGCGTTGTACTGGGTTCGAATTAAGGGTTGGATCAATAAGAATTATTGAATTTGTATGACAAAATATTCCCAGTACTTTTTAATTCGAAAAGCGCAAATCTTGTGTCTGATCTCTCCGATCGTGTCGGTTTGCCGCCCTATCGAAGTCTAGGACTAATTTAATAGATAATCCACCTACATAATTTTTAAATATCTACCGTAAAGTAATACAACAAAACGCACGTTTAATCCAATACCGTTACAATCATAAAAAAGGAAATTTTACAGGAGAGCTATTTAAAGATTTTAAGAAAACTGTATTTGATATAAAAATTTTAATATTTACTTTAGTCGAAAAAAAATATTTTTAATTTGTAACGACTATTATTTTTAATGAAGGGGGGGGGGGTACAAATATTTTTTGTATTTTTATTTAATCGTTAGTTTTTCATTTTTTCTAATTATAGTGACACTTTACTGTTTTAAAATAAAAGCTATATTAATTAAATTGTCATTTTATTCTCAAGTGTATGGAAATACAAAAATAATAATAATTCATATTTTTTAACAAGCCGATCAATATTCTTTGGTTTGGTTGAATTGCGAAAATAAAGCAGCGAAAACGAAAAATAAACGAAAAAACAATACTTCTAGTGGCAAGTGGTCACCGATAATATCTGCTTGGTTAGTAAACCTTATATAAAAAAGTTACCCTTATATAAAAAAGTTACCTACTTATAAAATATTTATAAATTATTCAGAATTCAAACTGTAAATTTATAAAAAAAATTATAAATTTTGTAAATTAAAATAAAATTGTTTTAGTGCACTTAAAAATCAATAAACATAACATAAACAAAACATATAATTTTGCTAGCAGATGAGTTCTATGGCATAAGTCTATAACATAAGCAATTAATTGCTATTTATCTTAACGTACCACTATTTAGTATTTATCTCGTTATACTAAAACTATTTTTTGTAATTATGAGATCCTTTAACTATCTTAATAATGAATCAGTCATAATTATGTTATATCGAAATTAAGAAAACAATCAGCACGATTGCTATTGCATGACATGAATGCTACTCATTAAAACAGTGCTGTTACAAAACTCGTTTCCATAAAAGAATGGGATTAAATTATTATCAATGAGAGATTTTAAATATCTTTTCTTCCGAGCATTCAACTAAATTGTGGACCTTATACAGCTTTTGAAGGTCAAAATTATGCCTGCTTCTGGAACGCCCGTAGGCGTGATGATCATTCTGGACAAAACAGCTAATAATCGTTTTGAGCATAAGAGTTTTTGTGATAGACGTTAAGTTCGTCGTCAAGTTCTTTGCCAAAGTTTATTATCTTTATATCAGATAATCGAACTGTGCACATTCTTTTTTTTTTTTTCAACTACCACTACCAGACTCTGGCCAAATCTCTCTCCTCGCAGTTTGTATAAGGGTCATGTATTGTTCAAGTGTAGATCGGCGAGGTCTTCAAGAATTTTTAAACTTATTTTATGACCGAGTTGTCATTATAGTTTTAATTTTGAGGATGCCCATTTATTAAAAACTAATGAGATATACTCTTAATATGAATGCTATTGACAGCATGTATATACTCGTACATCAAAAACATGTTTTGATTTTTCTGCTGACCAAAACAGTTGTCAGAATAAATTACTAGTTCTAGGTTTTGTATATCATGTATAGATTCCGATTTATTTTCCAAATACAATTTAATATATGAGCCTATATCATTCGCTCCTCGAAGCCCGTCAATTTCACTCCAAACGAAACATTAACAATGATCTCTTGCGCGATCACAAGCTGTGAAGTAGTACACATTCAACTTGGACTTGTAACAGAAGACAACATCAATTTTGCACATAGGAAGAGGCAAAACCAAAGTTAAATAAATCAAAGTTAATTAAATATTTCATAATTTGGGAAAAGTCATAACGTCATTAAACATAATGAAACATTCATTGCAGATAATTTGTTAACACAAAATGTTTTTAATAATTTTAAAAGCGTCATAAAACAAACAGTGACACTTTTGGAATCGCAGAATACAAACAATATTTAATTAATGGTAACAGAAAACTGGCCTTAAACAAAAAATGTCGTTTTATTACTTATGTCAATCCTAAGATTCCCGAAGCATGAGAGTCGAAAGCTGACAGTAATCTTAAAATGACGGTTTAACACTCAAAATAATTGTATTTTATAAACGACATGTACTTATCTGTTTACTGTCGTTGTAGGAATAGACGGAGGAGAGGAGTTCGTTTAGTGTCGATCCGCAACTTCTGCTTTCTTGATCAACGGCTGCGAATTAAGACACAAGAATCGAAGCAAAATGTAAATTCCGCTCTCAGCAACTAGATGGTGTTAACATATAAATTTTCTTAAATTTCGTTTAGTGACGGTATTGGAATAAGCGTGCGAAATGTCAATAAAGAGACATTAGAAAAGACGAAACTAGACGTCATGTTATAATTCCGATGCAAGCGGGGCTTCGTGTAAAACAGTCTTAAAAGCATACGAATGATAAACGCAGGGTTGTAGATCGTGCGTTTAACAAATCGGGATTATATGGGCTGTTGGCATAGGGTTATTAGTTTTTGTTTAATGTCTAAATTGGGATACAAAAGGATATTGTCTTGGAATATAACCTGCTAAGAATGTTATACCGAGGTAGTATTAGATGTCGCTAATTTATCAATCTAAAGTATTTTAATTGCATAGGCTATACTTTATATAACCAGTAGAAAAGCTACTGACTATAGGTATATATAGTTTAAAAAAAACAAATTTTAATGTTTTTTGACGGAGAGTCCTTTCTTATATTAATCCATTATTTGATTCCCCTAATACTTCGAGTGTAAACGTAAGCACCTATTTTGAAGATGAATAAAGTATTTTTTAGGGGAGGTACTACGGTATAGTCATACGGCGATTAATTTTGATGATCTGTGGATACATTTTGATATGTTTGGAATCATTAAGGCTTAGTTAAAAATATTATTATTAATATTGTTTATAGCGACTAGTTTTTAAATATATTAGAAGATTTTAAAGACCCTACGCGTACCAACCCTACGTAGCATTGATTCACACAGCACTTAAAGTTCGTGTCAATGAAAATCCACGCCAGACGCGTCACTCGTGTGCATGACAATTTCAATTTAATACACCCCCCTGACTGTGCACGATATTGAAATGAAAACATCTATTTTCATATTTTTTATTTATTAAAGTAATAGAATTTGCAACGGAATACGGGTCTTACCAATTTTTTTATCTCTTTTAATTTTTAAAAGTTAATAAAATGTTCGTGTAATAAATATTTCATTGAAGAATAACTTAAGTTAAATAGGCTCTTACAAGCAGTTTCGATTTACATTTTCTCATTCAAGAAAAACCGGAAAAAAATTTACCTCGATCCGTAATTAAAATACTCAAAAATGATATTTGTACTATAATCCTGCATAATAATTAACGAGTTTTCCACGCTTTTGATCAATTATGTCTTCTTTATTTATCAATATTTTTTTACATATTGAGCTTTTAATAATTAGCGAATGCAATAGTCTCTGTGGCATTTAATTACACAAATTAATGCTATATATATAACGTTTAATATATAGTAATATGTAATGCTGTACTTATTCTTTCAGGGTCAGCATTCGAATTTTATTTGGAACATACGTACATTAATGGCTTGGACGTTTACTAATAGGGCATAGTTCGAGCTACTAGATATTGTAATACAAAACAACCGGTCTTTGTTGTGTTCCCGTATGAGGAATGAACGAGTTTCTGTAATTAAAAACACAGGTCACTATTACAATTGGTAACGTATTGTTTGTTTAAGGAATGACTGCTTCCTTTTATAATGTCAGTGGACCATTGCTGGCTTTTATGACGTTGCGTGTTTGCGATTATACTTTTTTTCTTTGAATGGAAAGTTTTATTTTTGTATCGTCGTAACTGAATGCTTGATGTAAATATAAATATGATATTAACGTGGATGCGTGCGTGGGTTGAGATTCAAGTCATTAATCATTAGCTCTATCTTGAAGTATATCGAATTCTGCGGATTTCACAAGTTTTTACGTAGCTTCCATCATATTTTAGTTCAGCAGTGTATGCTTATGTTCTTCATTGGGATGCGTATTTTTATATAAGTTATTGATGATTCATAAAAACATAGAAAAATAATTTATAGTATTATTTATGACGCCAATCAAAAGTAAAGCTTTCAGCAAGTAAAAGTCATCCTGATTGAGTTTCGGTCTTGATGGTCTGCAAAAGAAAGCGATGGCACAGTTGATTTTAGACGCAAACATTTTTTTTTCTGAAGGAATTCCAATAATAGATAAATACGTATTAGGGTACATTATATATTTATATATAAATTATTGGCAGAACGAGCTTTATGTGGTTTTAAAGGCACATAAATGACAAACTCCGAAATCAGGGCTGTTTGTGAAATTTTCTGATCACAAAAAACTATTTTTATTGATCTACCCCAGAATTTGAACCATTTGATCGTGGTCCTCTGGTTACTACTGCTAGTCTAAGGATGTTTTCAGTTTGACATGCTAATCACAATACTATCTTTTCTATCAGGGCCTATATAGCATTTGTAACAAACTCCATAAACTTAATATAACTTTCAAAATAAAAATATTTAATTATTTAAGGCAATAATTTAAATATGAAACTCTCATAGTCATTGTTAGTTAACTCCGGACAGTCGATTTCAGAGTTATTTCGTTTGGTAATTATAAATGATTGAATAAGTTAACCGACTGCGCGTTAAAATGATTGATGGTAATAATTCCGGCCAAACAAGTCGTACTAACAAATAATAGATTATCGTGGATATCATTCATGGCCGCATGTCACACCGATACGTAACACTGAATTTATTCTCTGTATTTTATAAGCTTTTATTTAATTTAATTTGTTGTTATATGTCGGTGAACTCTTGCAACTGAATTTTTAACAACTTCCATCCAACTGATTGGTCTAAAACATACATGGACATACTTTTGATGCTAGACGCAGGTAGGTTGACTGACAAGTGGGCCACTTGATGATGGCCGCCGTGTGGTCCATAAACATTGACACTATAAGAAATATCAATAACCTACTAATATACCTCTGTGGAACTAAGATTTATATCCCTTTTAACTGTAGTTAGTAAAAATTTGAATTAAAAAGCTTTCGCCTGTAACTTATTTTTTTAAAATATCAAATCGATAAAATGTATTTGCAATAGATACGTTGGATCTACATCTCTTAGGATCTTATTAAACAATGCTGTTACAGTGTAGCTTGTTGGGTACATCTTAAATTTAATAAACATTAATGTCCTGTATATGGTTCCTGGAACACCAAGCATATAAATATAGCGAGGTATCAGGATCACGTGAGCAAAATGTAGCCTGACAGATGATAGGTGTATGCCATTACTGTTGAACAATGTTGGTGTTACATCGTGTTATGTCACTGTTACGAGGGAATATAGATTCGTTTAAATTGCAACGGTATAAAGCCATCCGGTTAGCCTCGGGCTGTCAGTCGGCCACCGAACGCAAAAATAAAAGTCAGAGAAATTCACAAAAGAAGTTTCTGCGTAAAGTTACCAAAAAGGAATGGAAAAAGTTCTCTCATTATAACAGAATTAGGAGCGGTTTCAAGGAGGCCTCAGAAAGGGGAAAATTTTATGAAATCCAACCACTTAGATTTGTTACATTTTACAGAGAAGTTCGCTTGAATATGACTTAATTGGAGTATTTTATTCTTTAGAATAATGTTTTAATTATGCTCATATAATTTATTTATTGTATAGAATCTTGACAGTTTTATCGTTTGATCTAAATTTGATCTTTAAATTGTGCTTAATTGGTCAAAGATCAATAATTTTAAAACAAGTCATTATTTTTAAAAATATTAATAGATTTTCAATCTTTTGAATATTTTTTATCTATTGGATTCTAACATAATATATATGGAAATACTAAAATTTCGAGTATGTCTGTATATTTAAATGAATTTCTTAAAAAAAAGAAAAACGACAAATGCTATCTTAACGTCTTAAATTCTTCAAGAAAAGCCAACGAAACTAGTTAGAAACACTAAAAGCAATACGCGACACTAAGCTTCTCCCAGCTCTAAATTCTGCGCTGAATCCTTGCACGAGCTGAAAAATAGCTCTAACTCCTTGATTAGACCGCCCTATCTTCTTATATATTTGTTGTGTTTAATTGTGGTTTTAGCTGGCACGTTTTGTATTACCTTTGTTTTAAACGTGAGAGTTATTCGTCTATATTTCTTGGACGTGCTGCTGTATTGGCTAAGTTATTTTTTAAGACAGGGATGAGCCTTCTTTCATTAATACAACTATACGTTTAGTGATGATTTCCTGATAACGACTTCGGTGTTGACAGCGTGACAACACAACACACCTCTGATTGCACACACTTGTGTTCATTATTATTGCCTTTGCAGTTGGATAGTATCCGTTAAGAAAATGTACTATCAACGAAATGGATGTCATGGATTAAAGTTATACTGACAAACCATATGAGCGATAACCAGAATTCAGTATGATTAAGAAAACAACAAAATACATTAAGTTTAAACGGGTATACTTTCATTTTATAAATATTTTTTTGTTACATTTTTTTTTACTTGTAGAGGAAAAACTTCTGGGTTCGAGTCACCGACATGCGCAACACGCTTGTGACGTGTTGCGTCAGACTGGCGACGCGTTGCGGCCAGTGTACATTTAAACGCGTATAATACACTAATTCTAATTATTGAATATTATAATTATTGTTAATAAATTAAATTATTATCAATAAATAATTAAATTTTGTAATCTATGTTTAGATATAATAAATACAAGTTATTAATAATATCAATTAAGTTATATTAATATTTTGTACTGAACTTGTGCAATCGATCATATGTTTTGATTAATTAATAAACTATGTAAAATGTATGTAATTTTTGCTCACAATTTTAATAGATGGAAAAATAGACTGATGTTAATAATTTCAATTAATAAATTAAGACATTTAATTAATTCAGACTATAACTGATTTAATTTATATTTTGCCGTGAGCAGTCCTCATGACTGCCTTTTTTATAATAAAAATAATAAATAAATAATACATTTATTTTTTCTTATTTGCCCGTGTCAGCTAAGATGTTATATCCCCTGTGCCCGTAGTTAAATTAATAAAATGTAATAACGGTTTTATAAAAACTATATTTTTAAAGAAATAAATCTATAAATAGAGTTGTCGTTGGTTATTAAAAAACTAAATTACTTTTTTTTTACTTCGAGTTTGTTTCTCATTCAAACCTAAATAGGTGATAATCCGCCGGGATTAGGATGGTATTTGTAAGAGACAGCATATCCTTAATATATACATACGTAGGTTACTAAAAACTGGCTCTCTCCATGTGACCGAAGACGCGGGCTGAAGCTGGTACTATTATGTATCCTATATCTATATAAGGGTCAAGCTAATGTATGAAAGTACGATAAGGTACGATATTCGGTGTCTTTATTACCCACATATAACTCTTTCTAACCAAACCGCAGTTAGCTGAACTAGATTTTTAGTTACTTTCCACTGTGAAACAACGATAACGTCGAATTTTAATAAATGTTTTTAAATAATTTAAATCATATGCAAAAATAAATCTATATAGACATATAACAAAGATTGGGTTCGACTTCAGTATTTTTTACTTTAATTAGTCTCCAATAGCTGTAATACAAAATGTAATAAAAAATACTTTCATTTAAGATAAATCAAATGACTCCTAAGATTTTGTAGATCAGTAATACTATCGGGACTACTTATTTAATATACAATTCATTTGTTATTTATGTGAGATTTAGATCTTAAGAAGAAAGAGAATGTAAATAATAGCTAACATCTTATACAAAGTCTGTAAGCAGACATACCCCCTACCATTCTTTATACTAGGCTTTACGAAATAGGTAGGCGGAGGGACAAATGGTAAGTAGTTACCACCGCCCATAGATATCGGCACCGAAAGGAATTTTAATCTTTCCTTTCATCTCCAATGTTCCTAACCCAACTAAGTTATTATTTTCCTTGTTCCTGTAGTTAAATTGACTTCCTATAAACCAAAATATCTGTATGATTTTATTCATTTAGAAATCTTCTTCAAATGTCTTTTCTTAGTACTATTATAGTTTGATTGTGAAAAGAGAGTATTTATTTTTGATTAAGCGTCTGTCTCGTTCTCTACATTTAGCATAATATTTTGTTCATGAAAAATATTCAACCGTGTGCTCCAGTTAACAGTTAACAAATGTGTAAAAACTTATACTGACAAAGACAGCTCGTAAGCCGTCGACTGTTGCTTTTGTATTATGGCTTAACGTTTGACTTCAAATATAGTTTTTGCTTAGTTAGCAGTTATATTTTACTACCTATGTTGATATTATAAATAAAAGTCACGTGATATTATATAACACAAATTAATCAAGGATATTATTAGGAAAATTCATTAAGTTATAAAAAATAATAATAAAAATAAACAGAAAATATATCTTTTGGGATTTTTAGGCAAATATTTTTTTCAATAAAGTTGCTATTTAATATACTCATCGATAAAGTGTTCGACTTCATTACAATTTGTTTACCCTTTTTTATTCATGTATAAGTTGTATGGAAATGATTCGGCAGAATTCGGCGACAGCCTGCAGAACCTGCTAGAGTTGGTAGCCGAGGTGATCCAGTGGCTCTTAACCGACGATTGCGCTCTCAAATCTGGAGATGCACCACTAAATTTTAACGTGCTTCAATTATGTTTATAATTCACCTAACGCTTGGCGGTAAATTAAACATTGTGGGAAAACTTCTATGTGTCAAACGAACTGCTACCACATTTGTGTCTACCAACAGGTATAATAAGCATGTTGGAATAAGATAAACATCGAGAGGACTTATATTTTTTTCCTTCTAACTCTCCTTGGGGACGTTTTTGATGATTGAATGGCTTATTTTCACACGCCTGCTCAGGGTACTGATGTTTTCGATAGATATTTGCGATTGAAACGTACCTATTCATATTAATTACAATACATAAATTAAAAATATGGCTTATAACACAAAATACATATTTATCTAAAATGATTGAAGAAAATATTTGTAGATAAAGTTAGTCGAACAAATATATTGTAAATGTATTTTATGATGTCTAACCGTAGCAGTATCTAAAATAGATCAGCAATTATAATAAAGCCAAGTAGTAACCGAAAATTCAAAATGGCGTCGATTGCAGAGCGATAAAACAGAGAAGCCAATTTGGAAATTCGCCCAATCGCTAATATCACTCTCATAACAGTCAGACCAAAGGAACGATGATGATATTAATACAGTCAGTGACGTCACTGCTGTATTACTTTTACGAATTTAAAGCAGTCGATTTTGTACTTTAGAATATATAATCAATAGTTCTACCGTATACAGAGATGTGAAAGTTGCATAAGATTAAGGCTATTATCATTCTTCTAACATAAGATTAACACTTAACTTTAGAAGAAAATATAAATATGAGTTTTGGGTAGACATATGTATGACTATGTTTACAGATCTATTCGCTCACGAAGGTGCGCCCTTCCACGTTAAGTATTTTTTTAAGCTACTAATAAAAATTCAACAAATATTATACATGGGATAAATTTTACCTCGGACAAAGAAACATTATTCAGCGTTTTTGCAACAAAATCTACAGATATAACAGATCCAATCTGCAGGAAGCGGTGCTTTTGATTTTATTATATTATATAAGATTAGGTTGATATATTTGTTGAAATATATTACTACCTTTTATAAGAAGCTTATAACTTAGTTGTCAGAACCGAGACAGCCCAGTGGTCAGAACGCGTGCATCTTAACCGATGACTTCGGGTTCAAATCCAGGCAAGCACCACTGAATTTTCATGTGCTTAATTTGTGTTTATAATTCATCTCGTGCTCGGCGGTGAAGGAAAACATCGTGACGAAACCTGCATGTGTCTAAATTCTGCCACATGTGTATTCCACGAGCATTAGAGCACCGTGGTGGAATATACTCCAAACCTTCTTCTCAAAGGGAGAGGAGGCCTTAGCCCAGCAGTGGGAAATTTACAGGCTGTTAATTTTATAACTTAGTTGTTAATTAATTTGGTATTTTTACACGTAGCAATACAAAACATACCTTTTAATTAGCAACCGTTTATATCTTTGGTACTATTCTATGATATACTTTGTACTCAAAGTTTGTCTTGGATTAAAAACAATGTGTTGGATATTCGCGCTTTAAACTAATTATAATATTATTATCGGCGTACTAATAAGTGTGCGTGAGACGACTAAGTGTAAAGACGGAAAAGAAATAAAATTTCATTATATTTGTTGTTTATTTTATAAAAAAATAATGAATTTTACGCACGCCTTTAGTGAATACATCTGTCATTACTTGCATAATAGTTAGGTTTCAATTAACAGTGAATTTGAAATGACATTCGCTGTCCAGATAGCTCCAAATAAATCCAGGTTTATTTGGAGTTTCTGTGGTAATTTTTTCCCTTATAACTCTAGCTTCTAGGTCTCCGATTTCTTCTATCCTCAGTTATACAATCTATTTTTGAAAATGAGTACCAAAGTAATTGTTATAATTAATTGGCTTTAATGTATACTTCTTGTTCCTTCGAATAATATGTTTATTGTTATATGATTATGATGATGATGCCGTTATGACCAACATCGGCTACGACAGTTCGTCTCAAGGCAGACCAACTACCTATGCAGGATATATTGTAGTGCACAAGTGTGTGCGTTTGCAACACAGGTGAACTCTTTTTCCCTCACTCTCATACTCCGGTTTGGTGATACTTCAAACTTTCAGGATCAGAATTGTTACTGAGAATTTCTCGACGGGAAAACCCGATATCAGGCATCTCAACAGAATAAATATTTATTTCTCCAATTTTAATTTAATATTTATTTCTCCAATTTTAATTTAATTTTTAAATATTTATGACAATATGACATTGGTCTTTAATACTAGAAGTATTCTGTTAAAGTTATCGTCGGATACGGAATGTCAGAATTCCACGCCACGTGGGCTACAGAATGTTTAACATTTAAATCATACACATAGCATATCACGTAACAAAGTCTTCGAACTCGAAGACGTGAGCTCAAATATAAACTTGACACCGAAAACGAGGTGGAGAAAAGACAGATACGTAAACAGCGTGAACAGACGAGTAAAATCATCCTGTCCCCGCTATTTCATTGCACAGATATGGCAGTATACCCCGCATTAAGTTGATTTGTTCACTTGTTTATTAATATTTATCTGACGGCTGTTACAATAATCTCTTCAAAAACATTTTCTCCCCAATTTGGTTTGAATATAATAAAAATAACCTTTTCTTATGTTACTCAGCCCGAAGGCGTAAGCAATTTCAACGAAATCTTCTATTATGAAAAAATATTCATCTTATATAAATTTGGTATTCATAAACAAAATTCCATTAATTCAACTTCGATTCGAGTTTCACTGTTTTATTTCACTCGTAAGCTATTGTCAGAAATAAAAATATATATAGTGCGTATCCAGAAGTGTGCCCGCGTACCGGAAAATTGTTTTTAGCAGGTGTGCAAATTTTGTACCGTAGCTGCCAACACATCTACGATGCGGTACGTGAATATAAAGAAATCGTGTACCGACATTGTAGAATATCAGTTGTATTGTACGCAGCGACCCTCTATTTTAATTGGTTCTAGTATTTGTGGTTAAAAAATGTAAATATGCCTACAAAAATCGGTTAAGTATTTTAAGCCGTTATTTAAGTTTAAGCTTCATTTTCAGCTCCTTTTGATTTGGTTCTCTAAACTTTTGTAAGAAAATATTATAGTTAGTATATTAATGATCGAAAACAAACAGTGTCAGTAATTTTAAAATTAATAACAACTCCACCATTGTGACAATTATCGGATGAGATTTAGTGATTTCCTTTTTTGGTTCTGAGCCAACATATGTATATTGTGACTGTGAGCCATTTTGGCGTGTAATTATGGTATTAGATAGAACGATCCTACAGCGTCATTTATCAGTTACATAATCATTAACAGAGACTCCCAAGACAATGACTGATGAATTAAAATCATATAAATAAATCTTAGGCATCTGATTGCCTGGTTAGTCTGTTGACTGATTTATAAGGCCGTTGACCCCGAAATTCTGGGTCTAATTCCTGGGCCAATTAAAAGTTATTGATTTTTATTGTTGTTATATATTGGTTTATATCAATAAATTCTTAGTAGCAGCCCAGAGTCTAGAAGTGAGTAGTGTTTACATTTTCACGCGGTACGGCACACTTGCACTTCTCCCTTGAGAAAGAGCGCGGTCGAAATATAAAATATTAGTTAATACTTTTGTTATATATAAGCACACAACGCAATATACATTTAAAAGTTTATATTTATGTTCTTATTCAAGTTATCTGAGCTGTTGATAGAAGCTTGAATATAATTAATTTGTTGTTTCATCTTATCCCCTAAGTTTAACACACGCATTAATAAGAGTATTTTAGTGAAGGCAACAACGGGCGACCGACGATGTAAGTGCTTCATTACGATCTTTGGACATTGCAAACTTTAGACATAGATTTAATTTTTTTTACAGAAACCTCATAATTGAAGATAGCTATAACAGCTATCTTTATTTCATTATATCGCTAATATTAACGATTAGTTTTCGTAAGCGGCCTCGTCCGCGAGTGAGGTACATGTCCTTCTGATTCTGTACCCGTTACGAGCGATGGAGCGGCAAGTGGGTCACCTGATGTTAAGTGATCACCACCACCCATAGACATTGGTGCTGTCAGAAACTCACTGTTCACTTGGTGGTAGGGCTTTGTGCAAGCCCGTCTGGGTAGGTACCACCAACTCATCAGATATTCTATCGCCAAACAGCAATACTCAGTATTGTTGTGTTCCGGTTTGAAGGGTGAGTGAGCCAGTGTAACTACAGGCACAAGGGACATAACATCTTAGTTCCCAAGGTCGGTGGCGCATTGGTGATGTAAGGAATGGTTAATATTTCTTACAGCGCCATTGTCTATGGGTGGTGGTGACCACTTATCATCAGGTGGCCCATTTGCTCGCCCACCTACCGATACTATAAAAAAAAGAAAAAAAAATATCAACCACTCCTTACATCGCCAATGGAACCACCAAGCTTGGCAATTAAATTAAGACGTTATGTCCCTTGTGCCTGTAGTGAAGTGACCCTGGTAATGATCGGTTGAGAAATTAAAATGTGAAAGCGTAATAAACAAACAGATAAACTCATTTTCGCATTTATAATAGTCGTTAAGATTTGTTACAGTCAATTTTACCAAAAATAAAACGAAAATCAAAATATCAACTTCGTTCAAGTACACTCTTACGAGCACTTTTGAATCATCGTGTTACGAAATTTAATTAAAGGTAATGCTACATTTTCATTTAAGTTCTATTAAACTTGTAAAACCTAAATTACCACTTAAAACTGAATATACAAACAGAAACTCAAAATCTTTTAAAATATAAATATGTTTTTTAAATTCTGTCTGGTAAATAGATAAAGAAAAGTTTAGATAAAGTGTACTTTATTTGTATTTACATTAAATTAGCAGCCTGTAAATTTCCCACTGCTGGGCTAAGGCCTTCTCTCCCTTTGAGGAGGTTTGGAGCATATACCACTACGCTGCTCTAATGTGTGTTGTTGGAATACACATGTGGCAGAATTTCGTTGAAATTAGACACATGCAGGTTTCCTCACGATGTTTTCCTTCACCGCCGAGTATGAGATGAATTATAAACACAAATTAAACACATAAAAATTCAGTAGTGCTTGCCTAGGTTTGAGCCCGAAATCATCGGTTAAGATGCACGCGTTCTAACCACTGGGCCATCTCGGACCATATTTGTATGTAATGTATTAATTTCTTAACTAAAATTATTCAATATTCATATTTGTCTTTTAGAACTTTGTGCTAGTTCAACGCAAAGTTACATTTCGTTCGTTCAAAACAGTGTTTATCCTTCTGAGAAATATTAAAACTTAACTAGTAGTATATTTAATGTAATAGCATTCAGTCAGTATAATTGTTGAATTTTAATTTTATAATAACTAGTGACCCGCACCAGCTTTGTAGAAATAAAATTATAGTATTGTGAAGTTTACTTTAAAATAATTTAAGATGAACAATTCGATCATAATATATTTTCATGTAACTTTTTCAATTTGCTCTGCGTACGATATGGTAACTATCGGGTGCGTTCATGTTATTATAATAATTTTAACTAGAATATTCATAATTTATTATATATTTTACATAAATAGACTGACTGATTTAGTGAATTAGTCAATGAAAAATCAACACAGTGGCTTTTGAGCTTAAGCCGAGCGTACGCACGTACAGTCGCAGTTCGGGATTTAATCTTAAAATATTAAAATCGATTTTCGAATGTTTTATTTTTGTTATTATAGACATACTATTTTTTTTTAAATAAATAGCAAATGAATTAATTTATCAACAACACCATCAAAATCATACTTTACACCACATACATTAGGTTACAAAGCATTTACATATAATCATATATACCAATATTGCAATGATGACGATATCTGTGCGATTGCGTTTCCAATGAAGAATAATCAACTTTGCAGAAGATAATTTGGTGCCTAAGTGCACATACAGGTGCACTCTTTCCACGTGACTTTTATCGAGTCATTTAACACTATAACTATATAACTAGATATTAGTATCTAATACTAGATTTGTATACATATCATTCGAAGATTTGACGACCGTTGGACCCTAAAACGAAAGCGAAGCCGTATTTGACAACTAGTATACTATATAGTCAATATTATGTAATCTAAAAGCATCAGTTATGATTATAAAAGATGCATATCAATATCAATTTTGTAATAAAATACTTTGTTTAATTTTTAATCTCATACGTCCAATATAATTTAAATAAAAGTTTAATTTTTTGTAATGCCTTTTTGTCTTAAGACTGTCTTGTCTATTGTCTACGAAAGTTTTCAGTTTTACGACCGCTATAAATCCCACCACTCGCTCCGATGTCACTTCAACAAGGAACTATCGGGGAATTACTTGGAAGTAAAACGACTTTATATTAAAATTACATATTTTATGAGTGTTTTATGGCTTATATATCCGTCATCGTACTATAACTGTTTCGTAGAAAATTCGTTCGAATTTGTAAGTACGTTGTTTTCGTCGTCATTGATTACGTTATTTAATTAACGATAGAGATTTACTTTTCCTTAGTTGTAGCTTGACTGTGCCGTCATGGCACAGTGGATATTTGTGCATTAATCAAATATAGCAATATTAATAATAGGATTGAATCTGCGTTATCTATAATTTATTTCAGGGCAATAATTCATATGCATATATTGGAATAAACGTCTACTCGCATTAAAATAACATAAGGGACTAAGTTCCAAACCTCCTTAAGAGCAGAAAAGACCTTACCCAACTATGAAACATTGACAATACAGTATTTTACTTTAAAATAAATAAGTCTTAGAACATTCCATAGTTATTAGCAATGGTATGAGTAGTTTGATGTTTATTCAATAGTTTTTAGCCATTACAACTAAAGCATTTTTACGTATATTTTCTTACACATAAAGATCTCTCTTAATCTTTATCTCTTTCAGATTCTGTCAAAGATTTTCATACAATTTTATTCTACACAAGTTTCAAGTAGTGAGCGGAAAGTTGTAAGGCTGTGATAACTTTTGAATTACCGTACTGTTTGAACGTTAGACTCCTTACAGTTCAGAAAAGTTAAGAGCACCTTAAACTATTTACTACTAAGATATTTTATTTTAATACTTCACTAACTGGCGCCTGCGACTCCGTTCTTACAGTAATAATCTTTATAGAGATTGCGACTGAACTTTATCATTTTAAAGTTGAAAACATTTTAGACCTAGTATTTTTTTTCTTCTACTGTAGTGTAATTTAACACAGAATGGAATTGTTAATAAAATCATTGAAAAAAGGAAACTAACGTAATAACAATATTTTTTAACAACTAAACGAATGACACAGTTATAATATATGATTTAAAACCATACAATTATTTCACAAAACCGTTATTTATTTTTTCGTTTTCTCGTGTATATTTTCGTTAGTTGAGTACAAAATATTCTGCCAATGAACAAATCATACTCGTCTCTTTGGGATCTTGTCTCGTAAAAAAGGCTGAAGTCAAGATTCTTAAAATGTCAAATTACTTTTTTGTCTCTATACAAAAACAACATAATTTGAGTATTTTATTTGACGTCGTAATCGTATGCCTTTTGTTTAGTACGAAAACTATAATATGAAACCCTGACAATTATGTCTTCTTACAGCAGTTGCATTTGTAATACTGTATTTTTAAATGTTGCGATTTGTATACGCTATACAAAAAAAGTCCTGCGTATGTTAATTATATCATTATTTATTGATTATTATTATTTTTTGATATCATCCTTATGTGGTTGGTAAATGAGTTTCGATGAATGCAATTAATAAAAATATTCTAAGCCAGTTCTTACAAGACCTATTGGTTAATATAAGCCTCTACTCAACTTAATTATATCGGATTATCCGATTGTTTTGGATAGTTTCAGTTACTAATATTAGACTATTTAAAAAATTTAAAAGAAAATATTTCAAGATAGGTTTGACTTTTTATGAAGCCTTTTATTTGAACAATCGAAGCCAATCGGCCGAATCAATTGAAGCCTTAAAAACAATTTTATTTACTCTTTTTAAGTGTGTACTTAAAACTATGCAAAAAATTAATATAATTAAAAAAATTTTTACAGAATTTCGGTGAGTTTTTTTTTCGAATATCCATCCGAAATAATAAATTTTCGAAAATATTCGATACCTACTAGTTTCGGTTATGGTTACAAAGCTTCATAATATCCCTGGTTTCATTTTAACTGTTACGTACTTTAGAAAAGTTCGACTTAAATTTTATCATTATGTAAAAATTTCAATAAAAAATTTAAAACAATTTACTCCGAGAGATTATTTACAAAGAGAAAAATGCTCAGTTCAATTTCGAACTACTGCGAAAACAAATATAAACAGACATAGACTTTAAAGAAAACGATCACAATATTTATGTCAACTTTTATATAAGAAGCTCTAAAGAATAGCCATTAAAAATAAGCGTCACTGACAGCGCTAGCGACAATCCTGCCGATACAGATTTCGGAGGCGACGAACAAAGACGCAACCAATAGATTGGCGTTCTGTAACTTTTTAATATTTTCCACTCTCGACAAAAACCAAGTCTCATTGAGGCAGCTGCGCAGGCCGTAGATTACTTTGCAATTGAAAACAAATAATAATAAATACGTAGAGCTCCGAGCACGCCCCAACAAATTGGAAAAAAGGGAAAAAACATGCAGTATTCGGTACAGAACCCGCTCCCTAAGATATTGAGGCAGCGCCAGATGTTCAAATATGAGTTTTATTTCCCGAAGATACACTTACATTGTTCAGAGATAAAGGTTCTGTGGCTTTGTTTCTTGTGACGATACGTCTTTATATTTCGTTATTAAGTCGCTTTATAGACAGACGAATTCCAATAGTTCTTTTATATTTATTATGTACTTCGGTTGCAAAACTTTGAATGTTTTTTGTATTTTTAATTTTAAAGCTTTGTTCTTTATTAAAATCGCCTTTTGTTCGATAATAAGAACTACTTTAAAGTGGTAGTTGTGTAACTTTACTATAATTAAATTAGTTTTCGAAACTAAATACTTAATTTTTTTATTTTAATAACAATAATGAAACCCATTATATAAATACTTAATAAAGAACACTATAAATTAGTAAGGTAACGGTATGCTAAAAATCACCAATTTTGTTCCTACTACCTATTCTTCTAAAATCTAGTATCTTTAAAATTTTTACACACATAACTCTTCTGTACTACTACTAGTAACTGAACTTCTCATAGACGGTTAAAACTGTTTCGATAAAAAAATGAGGGTACTTGAGTAGGTCCTTGAATGGTTTAGATTGGACCCAGTGGCACTGCAATCGGGAAGTACATAAAAATTCTTATTTAACCCTGAGGAAATCGCGACGGACAACTAGTACCACTGTAAATAGAAATAGGATTTTACGATTAGGTGGTTACCAAATAAGGTGTCGAAATATTGAGATACAGTAGAATCAATATTCAGATACAGAGAGCAGATATGATTGTTGATAGAATAGAGAGATTCCCATGTTAATTTTAAATGATAAGTGGTCAATTTTGACATGGATTCTGGTAGTTATGTAAAAAAGAGAATGTTGTTATTCAGAGACAGAGCGAATGAAACACAATCAAGTATTTATTTATATGAAATTGGTAATGGACTTACAAATTGACCACCCAGAGGTAAGTGGCCATAGATTAAGGCGCTGTAAGAATTAATCCTTACATACACCGATACACTACATGCAATTACACAAGCTCAGTCACCCTTCAAGTCAAAACACAACAACACCAGGGTATTGCTGCATAACACATGGTGGAGCCTACTCACTCAAGCTGTGGTGGAGCCTACCCACTCCACAAAGCCCTTCGTATTTTACTCGTGAAATCTTAAACTGCAAACTTATTGTGAAATGGTATTTTGATGCGTTAAAATTTATAAATATAAAAAAATAGTAATGTATTGTGGAGTTTCGAATTTGTTCTTATAGAATAGCTTTTGGTTTTAATTTATACTAACGTTGTATTTGTTCGTTTTTGTTTCATAAAACATTCAGCGAGTAATCTGTGCTATATTATAATGTAGTTTCATTAGCTTATTCTTATAAAAACCTTTTGTAAATAATATGATAAATATTGTTGATTCTTTTACCTAAATATTGTTGGCTTGTAGTTGCTGAACTGTCATATCTATCATCCCATCTTATTGGTATGATTATTCGAGTCACGCGCGGGTCTGGTTCGCTGATGAATGGCCATCTCCCGCGTCCTGCGTGACGGTCGATGCTCTTGTAAAGATATACCGGGATTATGGGAAATGTTGTCTATCTATCTTTGTTTTTGTTACCCTTGAATGTGTTTTGTTTTTGAAGGTATATTGTTTATAGTATGTAGACATATGTTTACTTTTACAAATTTCTAGAAATTGATTAATAAAAATATCATATACGTTATATGATATTATTTTATTAGCGTGTTGATAATTTTTTCGCTAAATTTAATTAAGTTGTGGGTATATTTTTTATTACAATACAAAAATAACAACCTGTAAATTTCCCACTGCTGGGCCAAGGCCTCCTCTCCCTTTGAGGAGAAGGTTTGGAGCATACTTCACCACGCTGCTCCAATGCGGGTTGATGGATAGACATGTAGCATAATTTCGTTGAAATTAGACACATGCAGATTTCTCACGATGTTTTCCTTCCTTCGCCGAGCACGAGATGAATTATTAAACACAAATTAAGCACATGAAAATTCAGTGGTCCTTGTCTGGGCTTGAACCCTCAATCCATCAAACCCTCATCGGTTAAGATGCACGCGTTCTAACCACTTGGCCATCTTGGCTCTTTTAATTTTTTTATTAATGTTTATTAATTGTAACGAAAAAATGAATGTTACTAGCAATCTCTAATTACGTACCAAGTTTAATGAGTATCCGATAAGTTTTGGTCGATCGATTAACAAATATTAAATCAAAATAACTGTTGAATTTATAATATTAGTAAGATTAACAACATTTACGTTCTATAACAAATTAATTTATATTCCGTAACCTATTTATTAAGAAATATTTAAATGTTTCCGTCGAAAGATTCTCATTAGAAACAACGCAAGGCATTCATTTAAATACGAAGCAACCGGAATTCTTACGTAATATATACACACAATTAGTTTTCTGCTCTTAGTTCGGGCATTTATTTTACACTCTAATGTTTTACTTCGAATATTTACATTAAAAAATAAAAATGTTGCAGATTCTGGACGCCTGGCAGATACGAAAAGGTAATTAAAGGTTATCGAAACAGTCGCCACAGCGCTTATATTAACTGTCGTAAGACATATTATAAGTACAAATGATAAATATATTTATTGTTGTATAACTCAACAAAACAATAGAACATCATCTTAATTTTTACACATTTAAAGTTTCGATGATTCGATTCAATTTTGTGCCCTATGCTCTAGACGAAGGTGGGCAGATGATGACGGCGATGATGAATCATATAATATATTATAATAACTTCAGTTATTTGGTCCCTCCAATGTCGTTATATTCAATTGATTAAGATCACGGATACAATACAGTACGTCCGTTGGAATTACTTGTGGAAATATGGGAACTCTGTACAAATTACATTGTATGTATTTTTACATTTATTTCGAACAGTATAAAATTCTTTATTCAATCTGTTTATTAATTAAATTTTCAGGCAATGCTACAGCCACTTAATTCATACAAATGTTTGTAAATTTAAAAGCCATAGTTAAACACGAGATTATGTTACAATAAAATATAAAAGGAAAATAAGAAATCCGTACTAAAGTTGGCTCGTTAAAACGAAAAAAAAAAATAGAATCCCTTTCACCTTATTCGTTTCAAAACAGGAAATTAAATCTCTTTACCTGTTCAACCGAACAATTCATTTTTAAATAAAGATGCTTCAGGGACTAAACTTTTTTTACTGTAATATTTTGTTTAAGGATGATTGTGATTTAAATGTAGAAGTTTTTTTATACTTATAAGATACTTGCTCCAAGGTTGGACAGGTTAAAGATTTGTTATTTATTTTATACAAATTTTAATATATCTCAATTAATTTATTCAACTGGAATATTAATACATATGAACATTTGTCTCTAATTTCAAATTATCTTTGTGCTCTTTGAAGGTTCGTAAAAAGGAGGTTTAATGATAGCGCAAAAAAAGTAATGCCTCGTCTTATTGCTTCGACTGGTGACAGGAGGGCTGAATCATTTTTCGCCCTGAGAATTGAAATTGCGATTTAACGGGGAAATGCTGCCAGTATTCTTGCTACCGTTCCACGAGGTCATGATTTATACAATATATATATTTATAATCTGTGTATATTTAGTTAAGTCTTAAATGTGAATAATACAAAAAAAAGTTTTTTTTCTAAAATTAAAAGAAAAACGCACTTACGCGTTTCGCCTGCACAAAGTGGGGGTATGTGGGAATCGCCTGTGTCTGGAACGCCTGGATCTGTCCCAGAAAACAGCGGAATCCATTCCGTCTCTTAGGGATATCACGGAGTTGCTTGCGCCTATTCAACTTGAATTCCTACTGTTCTATTTAGTTTTCAATACATTATTTTACACACACATTGTAGCTTCTTGCTTAGGAGTGAATCATCTTTGATACGATATCGGGCTAGTTGGGGAAAAGGAAAAGATTTAATTCTAATCTGATATCTTCTTCTGATCGGTAAGTACTGTATTTCTACCGATTTGCCTTTTCCATACATTATAATTTATTTTTGATGCATTCGGGGCTACGAGTGCGTCAAAAATAAGTTATATACACCTTCTATACTTTTGTTATTGTTTACATATCTTATCATCGAACCTGTACGTTTCTATTGACTTAACCTCATATTTATTTATTACTTTTTTTTATTTATAATTCATTTCATCCACTTACATATTACATAATTAGTTATATTGGACAACATCACATACATTACTCTGATCCCAATGTAAGTAGCTAAAGCACTTGTGTTATGGAAAATCAGAAGTAACGACGGTACCACAAACACCCAGACCCAAGACAACATAGAAAACTAATGAACTTTTCTACATCGACTCAGCCGGGAATCGAACCCGAAACCTTGGAGTGGCGTACCCATGAAAACCGGGTACACACTACTCGACCACGGAGGTCGTCACTTCGAAGTTTTTAAATATTTTTTTTCCAATAGCTGAACACTAGCGATGAGAATTATGATATTATGATGATGATGATTTCGTACGATTGAGGTCACGGCGGCAAATCTAATAAGAGACCACCCAACTACTTGGATACTACTGCATAAGTGCGTGCACAAACTAAGAGGCATTCTAATAATCCGATAGAACGGAATATTCAACATGAATAGATAGACTTCAGGCGCAGGATCAACGGCTTTACGTGCTCTTCGAGGCACGGGATTATACACACTTCCGACTTCCAGACTTCGGGTTGTTACTGAGGAATTTTCGATAAAAAACCTAATAACTTTTTATCGGCCCGACCTGGGGTTTGAACCCATTACCTCGGGATCTGTAACCTAATATTAAGCCACTGAGCCAACAAGGCATAAACGTCACAAAGATACCATAATACATAACCCGACCAACCTTGTTTGATTTAAAACAGGAGAAGGGTGTAGTTTGAAGTTAAAAAAATTGTAATTCTTTACTGCGTTGTTAAAAACTATAAGCTTGTAACATGGTTCAAGTTGTGGCGAGGTAAGATACAAACTAGAAGTTATAAAACAAGAGTTAGCAGTTTTGCTACATGCCGTATTCAAGATGCAAAGTAATTTATGTTACGTTGAAATTCTAAGAATAAATACAACATTCAGCCGAGATGGCCGAATGTATAGTTTAAGTATCTTTACACGATCGCTGGTTCGTATTTAGCTTCAATACTAAGTTTTAGGTATTAGCAAATACATTTCTGCACTCTTAAGGAGAACAATATAAGGAAGAGACTTGCATAGATTTGTACTATGACTAAGATATGCTTATTGTATTTCGAGGAGCTTGGTTAATTAGCATCTATGAAATGTGAAGTTATCTCTGCTTTGTCCATTCGTGAAGCATTTTTTTGCCATATATGTATGCAGACGAGCGTTTAAACCACCTGATGGCAAGTGGTCACAACTGCCTCTAGACATTGGCGCTGTTAGAAATATTAACCCTACATCGCCAATGTGCCACCAACCTTTAACACTAAAGCGTTCTCTCCCTTGTGCCTGTTACATAAGTATTGTTGTTTGGCTGTAGAATATCTGATGAGTGGATGGTACCTACTCAGACGAGCTTAAAGAAAGTCCTACTATCAAATAAATTTAATTCGATATATAAGAAAACAGACTGAATTTTTAATAAAACTTTGTTTGAGACATCTTGAAACTATTTATCCGCAAAAATTTCAAACCCCGAGAAAGGTTAAAAAAATAATTTTCATCTTTATATCTGAATACTGGAGATAAAAAATAAAGATCATGTAATATAATAGGATGCCTAAAACTTCGTGGAGATAGTATAGTAATATTATTGACTGGCAGGACACCTATAAATTTTAGATTTGATTAACATAAGCTATATAATGGTGGTAAGAGTAACTACTAAGTTCTAACCGGATTTTCTCGGTGAAATCTACTTTTCTAAATGTAATCCATCAATAATAAATCTAAACAGGTATTCGTTAAGCCTATAAGAAAATAAAACAAAATCCAAGAAAAGTATTCACGATGACAACGTAGAAAATTATCCAAATTGATCTAGCCGTGTACGAAAAATCATAGACACATAAAAAAACCTCCCGCGTCTAAAATAGGTAACAAAATAAAATTCATTTTAGTGAAATTGTTCAAAACAGCATGTCTTTTAAAACTTTGAGACCAAAGTTTATTCAAATTGCCTTAAAATGTTCCTGTAAGTTCATACTTTTGTATCTTTATAATGCAATAAAGTGACAGTATAAAACTTTGGTCTACTTTTAAGGACACAGAGTCGCTGCTCCTCATACCAATCTGTATAATGTTTTATCTCTTTGTCGCAAATTACAAATCATTCAAGAAATATAAAATAAAATAAGGAAATTTTTAAATGTTGAGTCACCTTAGCTTTACATTAAAATAATCTTTTTTTACGTTAAAATAAGTTTCTGAAACTAGCTTTTATTAATAAACTGATTTGAAAGTATATGGGTTTATAACCTAATTTCTAGTGTAATGCAAACTGACATTGAAACTATTAACGAATCCTTGAATTTAGATTGTAAGGTAATTAAAAATGGACTGATTTACTGCAGCTTATCCTTAAAAGATGTAAAATGCTACTATGATAGATGTTCTTACATATTTTTGTAGACATTTCATAATATAGAGATCTGGTAAGGTCCTATACAAATTATTTGTTTGTCTGGTATAATTTTTGCCTTAAAAGGCCCCCCACCCCCCGGTCAGACCATTTTCTACCCGGTTATTGACATAACAAGCTATATGAAAAATAAACAGTAAACAAACTATGTCCTAAAACTACAAGCCGTAAAGGCTTACAGAACATAAAAGTTACATATGAATTTAATTTGTAAACTTAACTTTTTAAAATACTAGTTTGAAATGTGTCTAAAATATCATATTTATTTAAAACGTATTATGATTATATCAAATGTTGGATATAAATGGGTTATTAATATTTAATCTACTATAATAATAAATGTAATTTAAATATGTATTTATTGACAATCATATACCAAGAAGCGTATCAATATTAAAATTGGCCAATTAAAAATTTAAAGCTCACGTTAAAAAAACATTCATAAATAAGGTATTACTCAATACAAAATTATAATTATAATAAAAAGCGTAAACTTAGTATTTGTTGATTTCAAGACAGGCTGTATAAATTTAATTGTACTTTATTGAGATAGATAGTAAATACTCAGTCTCTTACCTTTTCTTCTTCGTATAATCTACTTTCCGAGCCGGTGGTAGCTTATATTCATTTAATTCAACCCTGTAACATGACGATTGAGAATTGCTTTTATGAGCCTAATTGAATAAAGAATGTATTGATTTTGATACCACTGCTTACCTAGTCAATACGCCGTCTACCATAAGATCTAAAATTATATATTCCTTATGTCTGTAATGAAACTTAAACTGAATTCAACTTTCGACTTAAATTCCAAGTAGAGCCAGTAATAAATTATTGGGTTTCAAGAAATCCCCAGTAGTAGCTCTGAGCTTGGAAGTTACTTCTGTTTACATTTGCGTGCCTCGGAAAACACGTAAAGCGTTTTGCGGTTGAACTCATTCCTAGATAGAACTAGCATATAGTACTATTACGAGTTAGATTGTTATCGCATAAGGTTTTAATAGTAAGGAAATAAAGGTCCACCATCAGTTGCTATACACTCGCGCATGTTATTAAATCTGATATTTTTATATATCCTTATTAATTTATAACTAGTAGGAAAAAAGTTAGAGTATTATTAGGTGCTTTATTTACTTCGCGATCGCATTACCTCTAATCCAAATTAACCAGGGACCCAAGCAATAAAATTAGGAGTACTTCAGTTACACAAATACAGAAGATTCAAATATATACTTTATGTAAAACAAAAAAATATTATAAAATAAAAAAATATTACATATATATTTATACACCGAGTTAATTATTTTTTAGTAAAATGAAGTTAACAAACATAATTTAATTCGTATTTTTTGGTGCTTTTTTTGCTCTTAGTCGTTTCACGTACACTAAGACATCTTTTAAGCACGAGCATCACTCACTAATACTGAGGTACGTCATTAATAATTTAACGTGGAGGTAGCGCGTCTTTGTGAGTAAATAGATCTATAATATCTCATTTCTGCATCGTGTCTTAAGTAAGTATTGTGTGTTTGTAGATTTGTCTCTTTTTATGTTAAAGGTGGCAAACGAGCTGGAGGCTCACCTGATGGAAAGTGACTACTACCTCCGACGGACATCTGCAACATCGGGGGGCTTGTGCGTTGCCGGCCTTTAAGAAATGAACACGCTCATTTCTTGAAGTTTCCCAAGTCGTATCGGATCGGATATACCGCCGGCGAAAGCTGGTTCAACAGAGTGGCTTTGCAGAAAATGACAAAAAAATCGCGCTGTTGTGGATTTTTGGACATCTAGGTGATACGGCTGAAACTTGGAATGTCTTTATTTTTACCCTTTCTGAAGATAATGAAGACGAATGAAGAGATTTTTATTTTTGGAAAACGGGTTCACCAATTTTTCTACGAAATAATCGTGATCAGAAAAAAATAATGGAGCAAATTAAACAATGTAATCTTTGACAGAAAAAAACTGTAATCTTACTAAGATTACAGTTTTCAGAAAAAAAATAGTGTGAAGAAATCAATGAAATATATTTTTTTTTACCTCGTGACAATTTAGTCTAAAATAGGATAAAAATACAGCGAGCATAGCAGTGTTTGTTGTAAAGCCTTTGTATTCTCTAACTTGTACCATACAATAATAATTCTATATTATTGGCTTTAATAAAGCTTTGTTTTCGTAAGTTAATAATATAACAAACAAGAGATTCCTCATATCATGATAGATAAGCAAACGTTTTGTATCTATTTACACAATTGCTATATATTACTTTATCAATTACATTCGTTCTTGAATAAGAAAAGTTTTTGTTCAATTTCTTAAAATATTATAAGATGTAAAAATAGGTTTTAGTTAAATGATTATAGTATATTGGATCTGGAAATAAAACTAGACTTTAGTTATTATATAAGAATTTAAGTTCTACAAATTTACTGTAACATAACAATAACTACAACTATTTATTAATGAACAGTCTGGTGGATTGGACAAAGGGCTTGATGTAGTCAGTCGATATTTCTTAAGTTTATTTTGTTAGATCAATTAGACTAAAGCGTTAAAATATCTTACTATGTCATCATGCAAATATAATCTCATTAGGAGGTAAAAAAAGAAGAAGCACTGATAAAATACATGAACAAATTTGTGCCTGGCTGATTATATTAGACTTAGAATAAAATGAAACTGAAAAATAACAACAGTTGCGACTTTTGCAGCTTTAAAATTACGAATGGTAAACAAGTGAGTCATACATTTCAATTTGTGTAACTTGCACTCGCAACGGAAAGGTGGGCCTTTCCGTTTTGATAAAAGCAATGTCCGCACCTCAGGAAGAAATATAGAGTAGTCGAGTCTATGAGCTCTAGACGACGGAACTGATGGATGTTCACAACCTATCGATCATTCTATTAGCAGTAACGTATCAAACCAGTCCTTGCAATTGTGATCACATTGATTATTCGAATACAAATTTCAGTACTGTTTGGTACAGTTAGTTGTGGCAATGGCAAAGTTTCATTTTCTATTTTTATGTTTCAGTTATCATTTAATCTTGAACTTAAAATAAAAATATATTACGTTAATAATTTGAAACGATATTATGCTATATATTTGGCAACAATTTAAAACACATGTTAGTACAAAGTATACTGCAGGAGTTATATTAAGTGCTGATATAAAACAGGAGACATTTTATTTCGACATTTGTCGCGAATAAATCACAATTTGGGAGAACCATAACCGCACTCTGCCAAGAAATGCCGCGAGATGAGTGTTTTGATGGCATTGAGTATATATGGATAAATATTTTACGAATTACTGCAGTATGTTATGATGTTTTAATAATAATTAGTTAAATATAAAATAAATAAAAGAAAGTGTAAATAAAAATAAAAGTTTTATTTTTATTTATAATTCAATTCAGAATCCATAATCCATAAAGGGCTCCATTGGATTACACTTATACACATAACTGATTTTAGCGGCTATATTATTTATGACCGTATCATCTCTTGCTTCCTCTTTAAACTAACTTCATTCGAAATCATTTTAGTTGCAGTACTTTAAATACAGTTTTTACGATGTAAAATATCGTATAAGCAAAACGAAATTTATTTTTATACTAAATACGCTATATTTAAAAATGTTACTTAAGACGTAGCGTTTGTTTAACAATATTATTCCGTATGTTTTTACTCAACCTGGCCGCTTTCGCATCACCGATGTTGATATGAACCTCATATTCCTAAATTTACATAACCTATTTTATGAAAGACTGTCCTCCCGTTCATGTGCTGTGGCGTAATGTGTGCGAGCGGTGAATCTTGGTGATAAATATATGGAAAAACCTATCTTATAAATTATGATTTGTACCTCTACTACCTAAATAAAAAATAACCCGTAAATGGCACAATTCTCGACTGTTTTATAATTTTAAACAACAAAATAATTCTCCTAAAGATAACCTCCTAAAATGAGTACTTACCAAAAGAAAGAATATGTTTTGTTAAATAATTTAGGTTTATAATCACACAAATATACTAATCACTTCAAAAATGTAGTTTATGTTGATGAATCTCTCGATCGCAGCGCCATCTGGATTTTCCATCCAATTATTGGAATTCTGCCGAGTTGCTAGACCTTTTTATGTAAGATCGTAGTCATTTCACATCCATTTAGTTTCCGTATGATCATCTCTTCATTTCTAAATTTTCGAGTATAAACTCAGTATTGTATTGTATTTTATATACTCCACAATAAGTAATGCATATCTAGGCTAAAGCTGTACAATCCAGCTCTAATAACTGGCTTGTCTTTCGAAGATGGTTCAAAATGAAATAATCAATCAAGCCCAAGAAGTAAAAGTAAACTCGTATACAAAGTTTTTGACTCTGCAAAGATAAGACATCCTTAATTGGGTAAAGTAATCGTTTCTATAATAATATTTCGCTGATCTTTTATTACAAAGATAATATAATATAATAGATTTTATAACAAAGTAATAAATTTAAAACTTATGTTACAAAACATTAATAGATAAAATACAATGAAAGAACATTTCTAAATTTAATTTTATGATTTATCATACGTATTTTACAAAAAGTTTAATTGCAGAGTTTCTTGCCGATTTTTCTACATTCGGAACCGATCCTAGATTCAATTGAATGAAAAGCAAAAGTGTAAATAACGTTTTGATTTTTATTGATAAATCTTTGAAAACGAATATTCGGAACAGCTTCAATGCGGACTGAATTATTAACATAATTAAGCATATTAAAATTCAGCGGTGGTTATTGGGATTCGTCAAAGTAAAGGATTTCGTGTGATGTTTCTAACACGTTTCAGAGAAAAAAGTATTTTCTTAAGAAGCGTAGAACAAAAAATGTAGGCTGTAAGAAGGATAAAAAGATGTAAAGTAATAGAAGGTTACATTTAATCGAAATCATGTATAACACGACTTTGTTTGCCTGTATATGAATATGATGTTAGGTAATTCCTACATTGCAAACAGAAAATTGTTAATAAATACAAATAAACAAGAAAAAAAAAATACATACAAAAATCTCCAATAAGAACGTGAGAATAATTCCTTAAATATTAGCATTAGCAGCCTGTAAATTTCCCACTGCTGGGCTAAAGGCCTCCTCTCCCTTGAGGAGAATGTTTGGAGCATATTCCACCACGCTGCTCCAATGCGGGTCAGTGGAATGCACATGTGGCAGAATTTCGTTGAAATTAGACACATGCAGGTTTCCTCACGATGTTTTCCTTCACCGCCGAGCACGAGATGAATTATAAACAAATTAAGCACATGAAAATTCAGTAGTGCCTGCCTGGGTTTTAACCCGAAATCGTCGGTTAAGATGCACGCGTTTTAACCACTGGGCCATCTCGGCTCGGCTTAAATATTAATTTAGATATAATTTTATTACGCATTAATAAAGATATTTTTAAAATGTTACATTCGAACGTGAATGTGTTACGCGGAATCTATTTGATATGTTTTAATCAGACATGGCAAGATCATAATTATATCACAAATTATAAATCGAACATTTTAATTAGAGGAATGAGGTCTATACATATAATCACATGATTATCATTGCTTCTAGCGTACTGTATCGTGGAGTTAATTAAAAAATAATGGATTTATTCTGAAACTTCATTTAGAAAAAAAAGCAAAGAAATTCGATAAAATAAATTACGATTTAAAAATGTGATTAAGATTGATTTTTATTAGCAAAGTGGTTTTATATAAATTTTCGTAGTTTTTTTTTAATATTATACAGTTAAAAGAGTAATAACAAAACAAACCTAATAGAAAATAAAAAAAAAAATCATTCTGAATATTATTTATATGAAAACCATAAATTCGTCATTATTGTTCTTTGTTGCTGTATAGAGCTCTGCTATGAATCTGGTTTGGAATTTCACTGTTTATTTTCACGTACCACATAACCTTAAATTCATTAATTTGGTTATTTAATTTAACTTAAAATTATCATAACTTACTAAGAAATCAAATGTTTAACGTTTGTTTTGCATTAGATAACTTTTATCGTCCTTCCCCTATTTAACGTAAATTTGAGAGTGTTTTCATAACATTCGACTCAATTCTGCTCAGTCTAACTAAAAAAAACATGATCAAATATAGGTACCTGTTTAGGGTCCCATGACTAAATGAGATACAAATAAAACGAGTGGACTGTATGTAGGCTGGTATATTGACCGTACAAGAAAAAACACAAGGTCAACGTGCGTTGCCGGTGGTGACCCGACGCAAGTGCTGTCGTGTGCGTGGTCAGTGGCTGTGCCACTGCATCCGCCCGCTACCCGCTTTACGCCCGTCGCAGCGCGCGGGCAATATCGCTCGAACAAGCTCCCCGGATTGAAGGGTAAGCTTCAAAGAGGTGATGGACAAATGTTGTTGAAAGCGCGCCGTATCGTGCCCTTCTTTGTCTTGATATCCGCCACTCTCGTCGCTCCATCACCTCCTGGATACACCTGCACAATACGTCCAAGACATCGCAATAGAGGCGGCAGGGCCTTTTCTTTGATGAGTACGAGAGACCCTATTTTAATGTCACTGGAAGATGTAGTCCTCTTGATCTTCTGTTGCAGTAGATGTATGTACTCCTTATGGTACCTTTTCCAAAAATGTTGTTTAAGCTGTTCCACCCTTTGGAAGCGTTCTAGGCGGCCGACACTGATTTCTTCTAACTGTGGATAAGGTACAGATGTTAGTGGTCGTCCAATCAAAAAGTGGGCAGGTGTTAAGGCAGAGAAGCCAAGAGGATCGGAGGATAGAGGATTTAGAGGTCGGGAGTTTAAAATTGATTCAATTTGTGTAAGACACGTATACAGCTCTTCGTACGTGAAGTGGGCCTGATGCAACAATCGCATCAAATGATGCTTGATAGACCGCATGGCAGCCTCTGCAACGCCATTGAAATGAGGAGAATAAGGTGGCGTGAAACGAAACTCGATACCTTCCTGTGCAATACATGAATCAAGATTAGACGATTGCAAAAAAGTATTTAGTTCATTACAGGCACCTACAAAATTAGTCCCGTTATGGGATAAAATAGTGCGCGGTTTACCACGACGGGCTATAAATCTATTTAAAGCTGCTATATACGCTTTCTTCGTAAGGCTTGTGACAAGCTCTAGATGCACTGCCTTTATGGACAGACAAACAAAGATACATAAGTAGGACTTGATCAATTTGCAACCTCTACCCAATCGATCAGCTATCAGTATTGGGCCGACATAGTCAACACCAGTATGTAGAAAAGGAAACTCAAGTGTAGTCCTAGCAGTTGGCAGTTGGGCCATTATAGGTTGTGTACATTGCGCTTTGTATCTGAAACATGTAACACAATTTTTTACGACCAATTTAGATAGGTTTCGACCTCCTAAGGGCCAATATGTTTGGCGAACACTTGCTAGAAGAAGCTGAGGGCCAGCATGTAAAAGCTTTTTATGCATCATATCGAATAGAATTTTAGTGAAACGATGTTTAGAGCAAATTAATATAGGATGTTTAACATTGTAGTCGTAGGGGGAAATGTTAAGCCTGCCGCCTACACGCATGAGCCCATCAGAATCCAAAAATGGAGTAAATTAAATTAGTTTATTCTTACGTGGTAATGAACTTTTAGTTTTAAGTAAACGATGTTCGTCCGGGAACATTTGTAGTTGAGCTGCATGTGTTATATAAATCAATGAACTTTGTAGTTCTTGTTGGGTAGGTGAACCTAGTTTTTTATTTTGTTTATTTTCTAAATTGTATATAAATCTTAGCATGTAAGCGAAAACTCTTTGTAAATAATTAAATTTAGAATACGTAGATATTAATTGTTGAATTAAATTTGAATTATGATCACTATTTTGTATGTTCATGAAATTAGAAAGGACATCTGGTAAATGCTGTTTACCATTACCGTTGGGCGCTTTGGGCCAACTGTCTTCATATTGTAATAGGAAAGGTAGGCCTGACCACAACAATTTGCATGCGCTGATATGGTCAGGCTTCACGCCTCGGGTTATGAGATTAGCTGGGTTTTCCCTAGACGGTACGTAATCCCACTCGAAGCCAGAAGTACTTTCTTGTATTTCATTTACACGGTTACGTACAAAAGGCTTAAGCTGATGCGCAGGCGTCGACAACCAAGCCAACACAATTGTTGAATCACACCAAAATCGGTATAGTTTTAAAGGTATTGTGAGTAATTCTCTAAACTTTGTGCACAGTCTTGAACCTAACAACGCCCCACACAGTTCCAATCGAGTCGTGATGGGCTTAATGGGAGCTACGCGACTTTTAGACGTTAAAAGATTAACAGTGACCATTCCTGAATCATCGACAGACAGAGGCATCTGTAAATATATGAATTTCATTTATGTGATAAGAACACGAAATCCACCGTGGAATATTTAATTTATTTAAATGCGGTAATGTATTCCACTGGCTTAAGATTTCGAATGATACCTCTTCGTCCCAGTCACACTTATTTAACCACAATTTTTGTAAAATAACCTTTGCTTCCAATAAACATGGACTAACTAAATTTAGTGGGTCAAATATTTGACTAACGATGGACAAAATAATACGTTTAGTGACATTTTTAGAGGGACTTGTATTTATTAAAAATGATAATGTATCTGTATCGCTTAACCAATATAAGCCTAACGTTTTTGATCAAACTTTTCGATCACTAAGATTTAATATATTATTAGAAGTATTGTAATTATTTAATTGATTTTGATTATTGTTTATTTTTTTTTAAAGTTTCGGTACTATTTGATTTTAATTGTCTTAAATTGAATTTAGCTGCAGATAAAATTGACATTACTTCTTTGCATAATTCAACTGTACCTTCAATGGTATGATTACCACTGAGGTAATCATCAACATAAAAGTCACGTTGGATAGATTTTTTGCGTTGTTACTACATTCGCTGTCAGCTAAACTAACCAAGCATTTTGTAGCTAAATACGGCGCGGATGCGGTTCCGTAAGTAACCGTATTTAATTTGTATGTCTTTAGTGGTTCGGAAGGATTTTTACGAAAAATTATTCGCTGTAATGAACGTTGAGAAGGATTCAATTCTATAGCCCGCTACATTTTCTCAATGTCACCCGTTACTACAAATCGGTGTTGTCGAAAGCGCAATAAAATTGAAAATAGGTCATCTTGAACGACGGGTCCCACCATCTGTATTTCGTTAAGCGATATACCAGAGGTAGTTTTTGCCAACGCGTCAAATACTGTGCGCAATTTAGTAGTTGTACTAGTTTTGCGTATGACACCATGATGGGACAAGAAATAATTTACATTAGATGAAAAATCATTGGTCCTTCAGAATCGCCGTCAAGAATTTTACGTCAATAGTCAAAAAATAATAATAATTGGTCCGGGATATATAAGTTACGGCCTACAACTGTGGAGGAAACTTTAAGGAGTCACAACGAAGGAGAACATAATCACTCTGAAGAGGATACCTTTATTGGCAACCGTAACGCCTCGGAAACAAAAGGCAATCAGAGGTCGAACAGGCACGGACTTTGGACCCGTCACAAACGCAAGTCACCGTCTAAACAAATATCCAATATTATTCTCAAGTGGAAGATTTAGAATATTTTGTGAGTCTGTTCCAATTTCCATTATTTTTCATCATCACATTTTCCAAAAATAATTTTATCAAATATTAAATTCCATTTCATCCATTTATTAGTATTTCAATTTGCGTAAATTCGTAGTAATACAGTTCATTCATAAATTATAAAACTAATGAGATATTTTCAATAATTAGTGCTCATTTATTATTATTTTTTCATTTCCTACCTAGCAACAAATCTTTCCCTTTTTCTTTTTTTTTTCATTTCCCTAAAAATGGCAGATAAATTAATTAAAAAACGTAGCTCAATGAAGGTCAAGCTCACTAATTTCAGTAATTATTTAGACATCATCAAAAGCTGTAGCACCTTATCTAATTTGCAACATCTCGACTTAGAAGCTCGTTTTGCTAAATTGTTTAAAGATCTCTATTTCTGTATTTGAAAATTATATAAATGTTAAGTCATAGGAAAACCAATTTCAACCACTAGATATAAGGTCGAAAATGTTACTGTAAAACGTTCGTATAAATATTACTCCTATTTTTCATAGCGGAATAATAATATGAATCATTTGAATAAGCAAAGGTGTTGCATACTGTCGTAGAATTTGTTAATATTTATATATCTATATTATTTATTTAAAATATTAGGTCCTAACTACTAGGTATTTTAAAAGGATTTTTTATAGCATTCGAACAAATTGAATAGTTTCTTCATGAGGTCATTCAAAAATCTGATCTCCATAAGTGTATCAAAAATATATAGAGTTACTTTTCTTACCAGAATTAAAAAAACGCTATGTACTTTAAAATATGAAATAAAACGTGTATACTATTTGAAAATGTCATCATAATGCCTAACTATATACGCTGATGACGAAAAAACTGCCAGTATCTAAATATGATTTTGTTATTCTAACGCTACTAATTTTAATATTTTCTTTAAAGTCTGTAACTTACGTATCATGCTCACGGGAAGCATATCAGCCCGATTCTAGATCAACGAAGTTATTATGCGCCTTACTTCGACTCGGAGTAGATTGAAAACGAGCGCGGTAGTTCGGTCGCGATAGGATTTTATCCAGCACGGCATAAGTCGTATTTATAGGAATAAATACATCGTAAGTAACCGGCCGTCCCCTCATTTATTTGAATTTGGCCGCTTCGAGAACGATTTATTGGTCTTGAGTTTTTTTTTAAGTCTTGCGAATACTATTACAGAGAACTACAAGGAAATTTTATTTACTTGACTTATATTACTTTAGTTATCCTTATTTTCTAAATTAGTCACGAAAACATACGACATGGTCATATCACCTAGTGGAACCATTGTGGGTTCAAACCTTAAGTTTCTAGGCTTTCATGTGCCTCATTGTGTTTCTAATGTATCTCGTGCTCAGTGGTGAAGGAAAACGACAAAATGAATCCTAAATATGTGTAATTGAATTTTGTCACAAGCTCCAAATCCATCTCTTCAAAAGGAAAGAAGGTCTTAGCCAATTCATGCTTTCCAACATGAATGATTAATATTTCTTACAGTACGAATGTTTATACAGTGGTGACCACCCCACCACTTAATTACTCTTACTCCGTTGGTCCATTTTCGAGCCCACATATCGCTATGGCAGATTCCACGTGTGCGCTGCGTCATAGCTCAGGAGGTACACTAATAACTTGTTCGAGGGCGTTAACTAGGTCCTACTGCTGAAAAAAATGCCTAAAGCAATTTCGGCTATAATTTTGCGGTAGCATATTTATTAAGAAAGCGTATGCATTATGTAAAATCACACTACAATCCACAGAGGCGCAGTAGTATAATTTAACGCGACTTTCAACAGCTAATTTTAATATTAAGGAGAAGGGACAAAATAACTAATACATTTAACAAAACATAAATCAGAAAATTGGTAAACTATATTCAAAATGGTTTTTCACATTGAAAGATGTTAAGCTTAATTATCCGTGTCTTCATAGTTATTAATTTCAGTAAACAAATCACCATCGCTTTGATAGTTATTATATGCAGTTAACACTAATTACAGTCGTTTTGAACCCACCGTGCGAGCTAACTCAATCACCACATGATGGCACAAATCGGCTAACGTAAAATGGTTTACGTGTAATCCATCAGTTCGTTCGTGCTAGCCTACGGTCCATTTCCGTCCAGTAATCGACTTCCGTCCCTGTTATGAGGATTACTGATGTATTAACGATGCACCGGTAGGGCGACGGTTCTTGAGAAACGTAGTGCGGCTACGATGAAGGATTTGAGTTATGAATTATTTTGGGCACACTTTGTCAAGGTATAATATTGCTGATTTATATAACAATCAACAGTTGTGAGTTTATATTTGGAATAATTGTACAAAATAATAGTCAAAGCAAACCTGTGTTATGGTATTTTAATAGTAATCCTTTGTGGCCTAGTAAGTTATGATGGCAGGTAGGGCTCTCAAGCCCATTTGGGTACCACTAGGTAAAAAAGTAGGTAGTAGTTGTAGGTATATCTAATTAGAATCATAGTGATTTTATTTACACATATATAAACGCTAATATTGTTAGGAAACAACTTTTATATCACATCTATACAAAAAATATTATTGAAAAGTTTCAAAATTACTGCCTGAAAAAAGAAAGTCAAAAATAGCTACTTAAAAAATAATTATGGTATTTGATATTACCTAATCATTACATAACAATCTTTTTTATTTTTATTATCTTCTGTCTCTCCGTCCGTCTCCAAAAAGTTTTAATTGCAAATATAAATAAAATTGGATTATTGCAAGGAGTAGAAATTCTAGGAAACTTTTTATTACATTAAAATCGGTTGAGTCTGCTTATTAATATACATACTATGTGTACCGTTATTTTAGGCCATTATTTTTATTTTTTTGATTTCCCTCGGAGTAAAATAAAAAGCGTTTCTTTCTTTGATTTTAACATTTCATAGAAATTTAATGATTAAATTGACGACCTCCTTGGTCGAATAGTGTGTACGCCGGTTTTCATGGGTACGCCACTCCGAGGTCCCGGGTTCGATTCCCGGCCGAGTCGATGTAGAAAAAGTTCATTAGTTTTCTATGTTGTCTTGGATCTGGATGTTTGTGGTGCCGTCGTTACTTCTGATTTCCATAACACAAGTCCTTTAGTTACTTACATTGGGATCAGAGTAATGTATGTGATGTTATCCAAAATTTATTTATTTATAATGCAGGCACCGCTAATCCTTCAATGATAGCTTTAGCCTCCACTATATGGCATACATACTCCAAATATAATAGCGTACACACGTACGTGTTATTTTTTGCGCACAAAAAAATTTATAATCCTCCAACACCAACCAATCCTCAGAGAAATCACTCGAATCACTCCAACCTCTATACCATCTGAATATTTTAATAGAAAAGGTTGGATTATTTAGTAAAAGTTATAAAAAGTGAAAATAATTTGAGCATAAAAACCATAACATCACTAAATATAAAAATATAAAAAGTAGCTAATGTTATTACTAGTAAAAGCTTGATTACTTTTCACAATGTTCCACCTGATGATGATGCTCAGATTTAATAAACAAATGCGAATAGTTGATCTTGCAATTACATTTTTCATCAATAAAATTAATTTGACAGTTTCTCTCTCTCGATACTAAGATGACTTAAACGTTTTAACGTCTTCATGTACAACCAAAATATATTTATGTATATATTTATTTATTCTGTCCAGAGAATTAATTAAATTAATACAAGATTATATCAATAAAATAATATTCATTGTTATTTACTTTCTAACTATGAAAGAAGAATATTTTTCTTACCGATTTCTTCACGACCGATTCGCACGTAGGAAGAAATCCAAGATTTGCATAATTTTCTTCGGAACATATATAACGAGTCGGAAAAAATCAACTGTGCCTCTACTATATTGAAGTATATTTCGTACCAACGCGAACCCAACGCGTAATTGATAAAATTCATTAGGATTCTAAAACTTAAATTGGTGTATCCAAGCATGATCTAAGTTCAGCTCCAAAATTTGTTACGAGTATTTATTATAAAGTGCTGACTATAACTGATGAAGTTGTGAATAAATATTATGAGTTTAAAAGTTGATTAAGGTTTTTTTTAAGTAAGGGCTATGTCTCGAAAACCTTTAAGGAAGTTATAGTTAAATTGCAATTGTTGTAGAACAATAACGTTATGTATGTTAACGCCCGAAAGATTTATAGAACAAGTTAAGCGCCAATGTATGTATTTGTTATTAATATATTAATTATACTCTCAACACTTTTTAACTCTGTAGTCTAATGAACATATTTCCAATATGATTGCTATATTAAGAAATGGCCAACGACCACCAAAACCATTATTAATAATTATTAATTGTAAACATTAAATTCATATGACATTCATATTTATTTATATAAGACCATAAGATTAATTTTAAGAATATTTTTTAAGTGTTGAACCATTAGAGCCGTTTAACGTATGAAGAAATCTAAAATTTACTCGAATTTGAAAGAAAAAAATGTCTATTTGAAGTAAAAACCTCCCTTCTTCGTTTCTCTTTGTTAAGTATTGAACGTCGCTATATAAATATTTCCAATTCAAACCCAACAGACTTTCTAACGTATGAATCGAAGAGCCAAGCCGAAAGCAAAGTCATTAATTCTTCCGAGAAGAAATTAAAATCCGATACGACACAAATTTTCCGTCTTCCATTCGCAAATAATAAAATCTTATCTTAAATAGTCGTACTACTAAAAATTAGACTCTATTCGTTCGGCTTTAAGTGTAAAATTTAATTGCTTCGTTACCGCGTTGGTCGTTCGAGTTCAAAGCGCACGTGAAGTTTCCAATTTAATTTGCCGAACACTCCTTATCTTTTTTTCTTAGCGTTTATCTCCATTTCATTACATTTAACAGTAATGTTTTCCAAAGTTAGCCGCGGGTGTACTTAATTTAGTGTCAGCTCCTCTAGATTTTTACTACTTAATAAATTCATTTTTGAACTGAAAACGCCTATTTCTTAGTTTGTTAACATGTTATGTTGGCTTTATATATAACAGAGTTAGGTTTTTTAAGCATTTAGTTTTAAAAAAGTACTCGATGAATTGTTGTAATATGAAAAAAAAAAGAATGTACTGGGCCCGTTTTTAAGACAGATTTATTCTCAGATCAAATATTACTTATGTCCAGAAAATGAAAGTTGAATATTATCATTAGCCCATTATTAATTACTAAATTACTGTCAAATAGCAATCTTTGGTAATGTTGTGTTCCGGTTTAAAGGGAGCCAGTGAAACTACAGTCACAAGAAACATAACATCTCAGTTCCCAAGGCGCATTGAGGATGTGGGTGACCACTTACCATCAGGTGGCCCATTTACTCGTCTGCCTACCCATACAATAAAAAAAACACGTTACATTCAATACATACCTATAAAATACCTTGCCCACACGAATACAATTTTTCATACAATGTTTCCTTATATACGTATAATAAACCAAGCAAAAAATAATAAAATGTCTACATTGTATAACATTTTATATTACTTTGCACTTTGCAAGGTTTATATTTTATTGGTTTATGGTAATACAAAAATTTTCTATTCTGGCAGTTCAGATACCCGATTACAGTTTTATAACTTTTACTAGTGTCAGACTCGGGTCTAGGGAATCAATTCAGAGCAGTCATGTAGTGCTGAGTTGAGTTATGAGGAACATCTGTTGGAATAAAAATGTTGTTTGAAGAACATGACATTAGCAGCACACGGGTCGAAATGTTTCGCATGGCGATGAATGGTTCACGTAAAACTTAAATTTCCAAAACCTTGTATCATTGTGCTGATCAAATTCGCTGTCGATATTGATTTGGTGCTTTTCTTTTTAGCATAGGAATATTTTATACTTGCAATGTTGGTGTACATTATATGAATATAGGTCACAGTCATAATAATTAAATCCAAAATAATCTATTCTTATAAAGTTAAACTTAGTTTATAACACAATTGTGTTACAAGAAATTTCTTTGAGCTGGTATTTGCTGGTGCATATATTTACTCATACGTCATTGTTATAAAGACGGATATAATTGTAATTATTGTACAATTTCAATCAGATTTGAAGAAAATAATGTTAATTTTATTAAAATTCGAGTCCAATCTTGTAACCGTTTTTTGGGCACATGCCAAAGTACCTTCACCTTAACCGTTTCTAAGACAGAGCCAAGCCTATCTGCTAACAAAATCTTCACTTCTATGCAAAACTTTTTCCAGCACGCCACATTGAGTCGTATTGCCTTTAGTGAGATGTTATCTAACTTAAACTTTAAGTCTTTATTATAAGATTTAATTTACATTGTAGAAAATTTCAGAGTGTAATAAAATTTGTCTAGCATGCACCATTTCTCTCGTCACCCTCAAGGGATATTGCGAAGTGCGTTACGGCATAACTATGAAGAGAGACTTTTGGTGGAATTGCCGGTTCGGATACTTTTATGTTGACAGGTATGGGACGATTTTGTTGAATTATATCTTTAGTCGACCATAACGGAAATAATAACGGAGGAACATAACGTCATTATATAATGGTATTACATTAAATTTTGACGATATTGTTGTATTAATATTTGCAGGCCGAATATAGGTATGAACTTAGATTTAAATCATTTTAATATAAAGTGGTTTAAGAGAAATATTAACATGGATAATAATATTATTTCGTTTCTTTTAGTTTTCAATTATATCAATTATTGATATTTTTTGTGTTAATATAGATTTACGTACGCTATTTTTCTAGACGCAACAATAAAATATTGTTTATTATAGTGTATATAATTTAGTCGTCTCAGTGCCTCGAAATCTATTAACACCTTTCAAATAAAATTTGCTACTCATAACTCATATTATAAAAGTGTTTATGTTACGAATTCGGGATGTTTTTATAACAAATGTGATTACATTTTAATTCAGCATACTTCATTTGGGTCTATCTCTGAGCGCTGGACGGTGGCTCGTATATATTTTACGTGAGAATTATGGCCTAATTATTCATAGATGACAGTTATGTATGAGTAACGTTATTTTTACGAGGGAAGTTTTGTACACAATTATACAAATTTATTAATGAAAACATTTTATGCACAAATCTTATCAGATTAATTTTTAACAGTTTTAATATATATTTTTTAGTTTTAATTATACTTCTATAATCTATACCTTTACAATCGTTTACAAAGTATAATCGGAGTAGAGGACACAAGCTTCTCTAATATGTTATTAATGTGTATTTAATTCTGGTTAAAATATAATAAATATACACGAATTCTACCCAGAGAATAGTTCTCTTTCGCACAAACTAACCACTAAGTTACATGCAGGTGCAGCCTCGATTTGCGGAAGACGATAAATTCTATCCGAGATACCGGAATGAATATAATACTTCCTTTATACAAATATAAAACATTTTATATTCTTTGGTTTTCGGAGTTGAAGTTGAACTATTGAAACGATATTGAGGTTTATTACTTTTTTATATGATCGCTGATCTATATTACATAAAAGTTTTTTTGCAGCTAATGGTAAGCGGTCATCACCGCTAATAGACACTGGTGCTGTGAGAAATATTAAGCATTTCTGACATCTCCAATGCGTTGCCGACCTTGAGAACTTAGATGGTATGTTCCTTGTGCTTGTGGTTATTGTGGTTCAACCATCTTTCAAGCCGAAAAACAGCATTAGGTATAGTAAGCGTTGCTGTTTGGTGGTAGCATGTCTGATGGGTGAATTATAAATTATAATTGAATATATTTATTTTGGTGGCCCTTGCTATTGGATTTACAGGCATATCGTCCCTATCATATCTTTAAAATAGTATATATACAAATAATTTGCCATAGTAATAACTATCAATATAATAGTAATATATGTAGACATTTGTTATGACAAAATTAATTCATCTCGAGGTTTCAATTGCGGAGGAATGAGAGTTGATTTCATCTCGCCTGTAGGTATGACATAAAATTTCAGTAGATAAATCTTTGAGCTCGGAATATTGTTATATGATTCTGATGTAATGAAAAATTTATTTTTATTAACAATAACTTTTGTCTAATATAATAAGGACATTGTATTAAACGATATTCGCGCCATCTTTAAACTGGACCTTAACCCTAAAGCTACTGAGAAGTTAAGATAAGGAAATAAAAATTTGACTGTCAATTCTCAATATGGTACATTAGTTGTGAATGTTTTAAAATATAGTTTTTTAGAAAAAGTAACGCCAGTTCTTATTGACGTATATTTTCCAAGCACGTAATAGATATCGTGTAACTATATTGAATTATGAATATTGAATTGAAATCGATGACAATATTGTTAGCATGAAATGGCAGCAAAGAATATGTATATAAATATACCATGTGAATTAAAACCTTGTTTGTTAAAAACTTTTTCGAAGTCGAATTGTAATGTCTATTTCATCAACCTGAAAAGTATTTATTCAAGGAAGTTTTTTTTTTATTGTTTTGTTTACTATTTCGCATTAGTAACCATATCTGTTACTTATACATAGTTAGCATTATGTATCATACTATGTACGTATTTATTCCAGTACATAATACGCTTACCGATTGATTGGAAGGTTCATGTAACTCGATCGCCTGAGGCGTAACATAAGTTCTCGTATTTCCTTGTACGTTTTAGAAAATTCAGTTGTATATTATGTTTGAGCTCGGATCATTTTATTTAATATGTATTTTTTTCCAGTAAGTTAAACCACAATAATTGGTAGATATGTTTTATTTATACAAATAGGAATGCTGTTTGCTTGTATTATTTTATATATGTATAAAATTATACTAGACGATATCACTGGTTACCATCGCGTCGATGTTCGTTAGACGTTATTTCGAGTGATGTAATAGTGGGCCCTTAATTTTTTTATAAGCAACACAAACAGATAAAATGTCTTATAAGTTATTTAATTATTTTTTTTCGGATTATATTTTACTAATAAAAAATAATAATTTTGTTCAAATCTTTATGAATATAACGCAGTTTCCCTACCTATCTCAATATAATGAAGCGTTATATTGAGATATGTTCACATATCAAATATACGACCTCTTCGTCTTCAAAATCAAAAGGTGTTAAGATCAACGTAATAATATTTCAATGGCTTGAAGGTTATATTAATTTAATATTATTTTTCGCTGGTCTGACTTTTGTATCTTTATAATCTTTTCTTCGAAAACTAAACGTGTTTGAACAAAACAGGAATTGACACGTCCCTAAAGAGTCTGTCCCAGCTTTGTTTTCCAACCTTTTATATGATGACTACTTTGTTTAATCTGTGATTCTATGAAATAATTTCACTTTCAAAATAATTATTTGTCTTGTAAGAATAATCTCGTAGATAACAAAAGACAGTAAATTTATCAAACCGAAGATCTGATTAAGGAATAAACGGACCACGCTGGACATTTTATAACTAATAAGAGTATGCAACACAAAGGTGCACCTTCATAAATCGAAGGGAAGCATGCCATGAGAACCTGAGAGAAATCAGGTTCGGGACTTTACGTACGTTTGCAAAGTGCGGAGCATAACATTGCTAACCTAACCTAGCAACGACTTGCTGCTGAAAATTCGTGGACAGAAAACCCATTAACTGCTATTGGTTCGACCCGTAATCCGGAAACTCCGGGTATGTAGCTGTATAAAGCCATATACAAGTAATATTAATTTTACTTACAAACAAACTACAAGATTCCGTTAATCAAACAAAAAGCTTTAATAACATATCTCATCAGTCATAAGTTTACTTGGTGGTAGGGCTTTGTACAAGTCTGCCTGGGTACCACTCACGCATCAGATTTTCTTCCGCCAAACAGCATTATTGTATTATTATTGCTTAGCATTGTTGTGTTTCAGTTTGTAAAGCCGTAAAGGGATAATGTTTAATTTCTTTATCTTTTAAATATTTAGTAGTTATATATATAAACAGAAATAGCCTAGCTAATAAAAAAAACAAATGATCGAAATTTATGTCTATAATAGACGTTGAATACTAATTTAATTTCGACTTTATTAATTAACCGAATCATTAAATTCAGAAATGCAGTAGCACTTAGCACGTTTGTATACTCAGCTATAAAGAACGAATCGCTACTTTAATTTGAGTTAGACAATTTAACTGCAAACTTAAGACACTGGGAATCTTGTCTGAATTTACTATGAGATATAAATGTCAGAAATTTGCCTAATTTGTAATAAAATCGTGACTCATTGGTGACAAATCCATAGTCAGATCCAGATTGATATACCAGAGTAAATATATATAATTATTGTTATCGCTGTGTAAAACACAATTCCAGATATTTATTGATATCTATTTTATAACATTACTCGCCTTAAACATTATTACTTGTATAAATTTACAATACAGAAAGGAAACTTTACAAACTTGGAGTGAGACATTTAATGCCACTAAATTTAGTAGTATTAGGGCGATGAATTTATTGCCAAGCATGAATCGGGGAAAGAATCACAATGAAATAAATTTCTCCGTCCAATAACAAAGAATGAACGCTTTTGGGAAGTATCTTTCAGCTTATCAATAAAATTTACAGCGTGGCTGAAACACACGGAGAATTTAAAGGTGTTTTGTTACGTAAAGGTAGCTTCGAAATATGAAACAAAGTTTGGGATTACCTTGTGATTAAATTATGGAGAAATAAGTGAACATTTTAAATAAAAGTATTTTATGACGAACAGAAACGCTATAATTTTATTTTAAAAGACGAGCCAGTGAATAAAGTATGTATGACTAATTTTAGAGTCAAAATTAATTCGTGTTTGCACTTCAAGTATGACTTTTGTATATAATACAAGTGACAATGCCAACTCTACCCTAACGCATTTATTATTTTATATTATACTAGCGAACCGCCCCGACTTCGCACAGGTGCATTGCTGCAAATAAATATACTACAGAATGTCTTACAACATTCACAGTTTTTCAGTCGTTAAATAATACAAATCGCTATGTCCCTGCGTTTTAAATCTGTTATATCTTCGAAAATATTCATTTAAATTACATGCTGGCGAATAGCCATATTGATCTATATTAAATGCATAATGTATTTAAGATACTTAATAGGATAAGGATTTATGCTGTATTGCTTAAAATCGCTTCGAAAAGAAGCCATTATTTCTCGTAAATAGTAAAGCATAAAAAATGGTTGTTGTGGGCTATCCATGGCATATACCATCGCGGACTTTTTTGAAGACCTCTTTAAGGTGTACAATACTGAAGTACATTATTTTGATCTATCTCGTAGAATTCAGCCAGCGTTTGAAATGTAAGCCAAAAAAATGTGTTTATTTACGACATCACTTTAGAAACCTCTAACATTATCAGTGTTTCTCTACTATATTGTACACGTATTATACATATAAACTTTCCTCTTGAATCAATCAATCTATAAAAAAAAACCGCACAAAAATCCGTTGTGTAATTTTAAAGATCTAAGCATACATAGGGATTAGGGACAGACAGCGCTAAGCGAGTTTGTTTTGTAAAGATGATATAAATTAACAAATTAACAGAAAAGCGTATGAAAAATATAACTTGTATTTATTAACATCAATATATATGATTTTAATAGTAATTCGGTAATGTTTTGCAAGTTCAGAAAGATTTTGTTACTAAAATATACATTAATTATGGATTTGAGTAATAGTTATGATTAATATTGTTCTGTTGTTTTAAATTATAAATAATTCTCTTGACTTAATTCTAAATAATTAACTCGCTGTGTGACGAAAAATAATTGACGGATGGGATTGTATTACAACTTTTTGGGCTTTTATTTGTGATTTTATTTATTGGAAATTTGTTAAAGTGTGAGTGAGTTCTTTAGTGTAGTTGATAGTTTAAGGACAATCCTAATCTATAAAGCATGTTAATCTATTGTATATTTTTGAGATTTAGCTTAATATGCCCTAAGTCGAACAAATTTCCGAAATCGAAATTCTCGTTCCACACGCATTCGAAGCAGACGCTGCCAAATTTATAACTGTTAAACAAAAACGGTATGTGAAGGTTTTTGAAGATAAACAATTTTTACACGTTTCAATTCGAACTAGTAGTTTACAAATATTACTAGATATTTAAGTAGGCGTGTGAAAAAACACGCGAGGCGTGTTGTTCAATTCATTAGCCCAGCACGAGCGAATAGATCGGGTAGCGAATGTTTATACTTCATTAGGTAAAAAATATTGCGTGACAAAATCATTATTTCACTCGCGAAAAGTACTGACGGGCTAGTTTAATATATTTCCGTGTTCCTGAAAAATTTTAAAATACAAATAAAGTGTAAAATAGTGTTAAATCTTGAACGGAAGGTTCCGTGTTCGCTGTTTTAAACGAAACTTACCGCTTGTGTTTTTATTTCAGTGCCAGTTGTCGGAATAGATTGATGTGGAATATTTTTCATGTCTCCACCCTCGCGCGACGAAAGGTTATAAAAAAAAACAAAATCACATTTCCATACGTTGTACTTTACGAATTTTGTAAAAATGTACATTGTTAAAACATTTACGTTCTTTCTTTATTTAACATATAAACATGTAAATAATATTCTGTACAATTTTTGTTAAGGTTTCCGCTTTTGAAACATACGTATATGAATTAGTGCATAATTAAATTTATATATTAATGACAATATATTATAATAGTAATTACGTTAATATTTTTTAAAGTTCTTTTATTTATCACTATTTTCCAAAACTACGTCGTGTATTTTGAACTAACGAAGGTTCACTAATTATCATTGATCATTATTCAAATAACAAAAAAGGCTGATTAATGTCTTTGATTGCAAGAAACCATCCCTTCCCCTTCTGTTCCCCTGTCTGATGCGTCCTCTGGGACACTGAAGACTGAAGAAAAAAGAAAACGTCCAATTTGATACTAATAGATTGATTTTCTAATGGTTATATAAATGGAAAAATTCTCGTGATTAATCTATTTTTTAAACTTTACGATAATGATATTTTCTGAATATAGCCAATACTTAAAAAAAAATGTCTTTTATTACAATTTTCTTGCTTATTTCTGATAAATTTATCTTTTTTGTGATTGTATCAAAACAAGAGCAAGCAAGACTTGATATTTCTCCGAATCGCGTTGCATCTTCTGGTATAAGTTAGTAGTTGTTAGTATATATTGGTTTAGTAACTTTCTGGTAATTATTATATATGTATATTGTACATGTATTTTGTTTTAGATTTATTTGTATTCATCTGCTTATCGTTCATTTTTGGATTTTTTGATACTTAGAATTTAATAAATACTTTTTCCACTATAATCTATAAATATTAATTATTTTTACAAAAAAAGTTTCATGCCCAACATTAACATCAATCAAATGTGTATCAAAAATAACACTATTTAATGAGCGAAAATTGTCAGGCTATTTAAATGTCTCACTACTGTGTATGGGGCCATCAATAAAGAGGAGTCCCTTTTGAGGTTTGGACTTAATCCGACCACGTGCGGTCAAATCACATTTACGCTGATCATGAGATTAAATATAAACACTAAATAATCACATAAAAACTCAGCAGTTCTTTTCAGCTCGGGTTGGAACACACAATTTACCTTAAAAATTCACGTGTTCTTAAGCCACTGCCATTTTGCTTGTTATACGTCTTTAAAATATTAGAATACAAATCTTAAAAAGTAAAGTATTTTAAATTTTCTCGTAGTATAGATGTGTTATCACGCCCTCAAAACGTCGCCCGAAATGTCCCTAATAAAATACGATATTAACCCTTGCCGTTACATTTACACGCTCATAAGTTCCGGATTAAAAAAGGGGGATGTTCAGTGAATGGGAAGGAACGGGTGAGAAGGGTCGATGTGACCTCTAACAATTATTAACTATGTCCCTGTATGAACACTGGTACCTTTTCATGTATGCAGAGTTTTTTTTATATATTTTTTCTATGCCTTATTTATACAAAACTATTTTGGCCCAGTTTTTTATAATTATAACATAACACGTTGTTTATTTGATTTTTTTCAGTGATCCAAATACATCCCATTGAGCAGAAACGGGTTATTATGTAAACGTAGGCTTTTATATGTTTTCCTTTATAACAAATCACTATGTAAGTCTTGTTTGATAGACGTAATTAACGTTATTTTCAAACGAAATCCATATGTTTCTAAAGAGTTGTTAATTAGTTCAATTAAATTTTGACAAATATTTACGAACCAACTGGGCATTTATATAAACAGTTTCTAAGAAAAGCGGGCAGGTTTGTGAACAATTAACGAGTTGTTACAAAGAAAATTTCAGTCCTCGTGTTTTGCGATCGCGAGCTATACTTTATTCAAGTAGGCTTTTACAAGCACTTTTGAACCGTCATTTAACAAACTATATTGAGTGAAGCCGGTTCGGAATGTTGATTCTACCGAGAGGAACCTCTAAAATCTTCTAACCTTCTAACCGGGTTACAATAATACTAAGTATTGCTAATTCATAGGAGAATATTTGACGAGTAGGTGATACCACAGAGGGCTAATGGCTAATCTCCAGATAAGAATAGTCGCAGTGTTTGAAATCGGTTAGGTTAGTTTAGTTTAGCAGTTAGTTGATAATAATAGCATTCACAGGCGTTTATAACCTTACCGCTTTGTGAAAGAGCAATGATTTTTAACGAAAATATCAAATATTTCATACACGTGACAAGGAAAATGAAAATACTAATTATTATCAGACTACATAATTGACTGAGTGCCAGCAGCCTGCCAACACGTAGGGAACTTGGCAATTCATTTAAAATTTTAATAACGATGACATTTTCAACAAACCAAATATTTAAAAAAATCGCTGCATAAATAAAATGCAATAAAATAGTCAAGTAATATTTTTTAAGTATATAACACATTATACTTGGATATTTTTAGTGTAAATTAAAGCCTTGTTGGTCCAGTCGCTAACTCTGCCTCCCAGGGTCATAGGTTTATATTAGTTCGGGCCAATAAAAACTTATTACGTTTTTCTCTACAGATATGCCGAATATTACTTCCGATTTGTTTCGAGAGTGGGAGTTGGTGCTGATTACATTCTCGAAAAGAAAACTGTCCGTGTACGATTGTCGTCCCATAGTCAACCAAAAGGGCTTAGCACATATGCGCAAGAGAAGATTTTGTGGAGTAGTACAATTTACAAATAAATTTAATATAACTAAAACTAAAACAAAAATATATATATATATATATATATATAAATAGTTTTTTTTTCTGTATATAGTGCAAACGGGTGCAAATAGGAGTACAAAGGGTACTTTTCATACTTGATCAGAATCAGAAAAATGTTTTTCAATTATGTATTTACTTTTACTACAGCAAAAAATATAATAACGTTAAAAGCATTCTCTTCTCGCTCGCAGTAATATTACCAAGTGATTATATTTTGACGTATTTACTTTTATAACATAACAAAGCATCAGGACACTGGTCTTCCTAAAAACTACAAGAAATGTAAATATGACGACTAATCATCTGGTAAGAAATTTGCTGATATGCATATATATATACATATATCTAATATATATCTAATATCTAGAAAACAAGATATATATACATGTATATCTTGTTTTCTAGTAAAAATAATATTACCTAGAAAAATAAGTAATATCTTTCATATATTTTTTAAAAGATTAACAAAGGCATGTTTATTATCTTGTTTAGATAAAATCCCTCTTTACGATATTAATAACTCTTGACTCTTACTCTCTACATAGAGTCTGACTTGTTGAATTATATAATTCAACAGATATATATATCCTTATATATATTGCGTAAAATATAACCATACATTGGCTTAACAAACCATTCCTTTTTTCAGAACATTTTAAATGTAATGGAGCTTTAGCAAAGCTTAAATCAACATTCAGTTAAATCACTTACGTGAAGAAGGTTTTCCATAAAAAATATGTTTTCCTAAAAACCTTTGTAACAGATCAATAGGTCGCATCGCGGTCTGATTGGCCCGATTCTCGACCGGGCATCGAACCGAAACTACAGCACAGCAATCACTACGCTCGCGGAATCATTTGGCTTTGTCAGCCAGAACGAAGCGAATCACTTATATCTGTCAATAGGGTGACCATGATATTGGGTCCAAATGTTTTGTTTATGTTGCTCCTTCCTAATAGATTTTTATTCAATTACTTAAATAATTATTGTCTAAGAAACATTGGCTCTTTGGTAAAGTCAACCAACTCAGTCAACCTTTATATATTTATTACTAACAAACCACAATGTTTCGTGTCATATGTTCAAGGGGCTCAACAACTTATATAACATATATCATATGGTTTATGATTTGTCGAGTCCCTTGCCTCGAATTAGCGCCTCAAATTGTAACAAGTAGCTGCTACTTAAAACTGTTTACTTCGAAATTCTTACTGAATAGTGCTATAATAATTAGAAAATATTTAATATATAAATAAATGTTAGAGTTTTAAGCAAGAAAAGTATTTCTAATTTGTAACAAAGAATATACTGTATTATAGTTTAGTAGTAAATTTAGTATAAGGTCTTGAAACGATGAAGCGACGAGTAACTGACAAATGATCGCATGAATATAAGGCATTAGTCAAACATGACGAAATGTTATATTTTTTATTGTATGGCCCTTGTTTAATCACTATACGAATAAAACCCTTCTATTTTATTTCTGTTTATAAACAGCTCGAGTGAACTTGAAGAGACGTTTCACCGTATTTGTTTGTTTAATTTGGTTTTTGTCCAAAGAAAATTGAATAAATTGCTAATTCATTGATAAAGAGTTGTTGTTATTAGTTTTAAGTTTTGTATGTTTATATTCTTTTGCTATTTGAACTAAAATAAAAAATTATCATACGTCTACACATTGTAATAAATAAACTGATATTTTGTTTTTATTTCTTGCATTGAATGGTTTGTGTCTGTGTGTGTAGTAGACATTTTTTAATATTTGTTTCTGGAAAATCTCTCTTTAATTTTAAATTATGTGGACCCTAAAACCGATAGAACATTGCCGCTCAATAGATTCAAACAATGAAATGAAAATCCCGCGATATTTCCATGCAGGTCTGAACTGAGGGTAGCGCGATGCATTCATAAAAATAAATACAATTCTTAAATTAAACCGACTTTTGGTAATGCATTGCATTTATACTTGTATTTATGAACTTATATAGAGATTCTAATCATCTGAACCGAAATTGATTGGATGGGTGAACATCGGATATTATGAAGGGTACATCAGACGGAAAGCAGAAGCTATTATTGAATTATTCTTTTAATCTAATGAAGTAGAATATGCGATGTATATAAAATTGTATTTTTAGTTTAGATTAACTATGAAGTAACTTCCTAAGTATGCTTAGTACAACAGTTATTGCGAACGGTAGATTGACTTAAAGGTTTATTATAAACTTGGACTTTAACAGCATATTAAGATGAAATAAGCACTTTTTTAAATATATAAGATACTAAAATCAATCTTAGTATTGTTGCATTCCAGTTTGAAAGAAGAGTGAGGCAGGGTAAGTGTAGGCACAAAGAAGCGAAGAAGATGAAGTAGCGCATGGGCGATGTAAGGAATGGTTAATATTTCACAACAATGTATGGACACTGGCGCTCTAAGAAATATTAAGGGCGGTGGTCATCACTTACCTGTAAGTTGTGCAATGGCACGTCCACCTAGTTATATCGCCAAAATATTTACATAAACTATAATTTGTTTCATTTATAACAAGTAAATATCAAAATAGACAATCTTTACACCAATCGACTCGAGCTTAATTACAAGGTAAAGCGAATCGAATAAAACTAAACGATTCAAAATCTTTATCGAAGTCGATATCGTTTAGAGCAATAACAATAATCACACTGATCACGCGCTACTGATTTTAGATAAAGAGGAATAGAATTCGAAGCAATTCCCTTTAAAAATCGGCGGCCATAAACCCGGTACGTTTTATCCGGAACCACAGTATTTGCTCAACCAAATCCGTATCGCTGTTTTGTATTTACATACTGCACCTAAAATGCCTTATAAAAGAAATGAATTGTTTCTGTGATGTTGTTGAACAGTCAGATTGAAAATTGTCTACGCAGTGATAAACTATTGTTATGTCTAAGCCTTTGTCTCATAATATTGTAGCAATTTAGCATCAAAAGAAACGTTTGTATGTTTGTAATTGAGTTATTTCTCTAGAAAAGGCTTTAAAAAAAGTTTGAACTTTTACTTATTGAAAAAAAGTTATTGAAATAGGTACATAGAGTTATGTTATTTCCATAAGCGTAAAGAAAGTTATATTATAAAATATTTATAAAATACATACTTAACTATTATGGTGGTATTTTCTACAGGCATTGTAAAGATTTACAATAAATAGTCGGAATATCGATGGATGCTATTTTTCAAATAGATATTATGATATGACATGGTGTAATTTAAAAAAAGACAGGATATGTTCTGATAGTTTCATAAATAATAATCTTACAAAAATATCCAATATACACTCTACGTATTTAACATATATTGTACATCTTGAAATTATAAGACTTTTGCGTTGCATCGAAAAAATAAGCTAAATTGTCTAATAATGGTTTCTTATGTAGCATTTGTTGTGAATCAATAATTGTATCTTTATTAAAGCTGATTGTCGATTTTACTATCAACATATCAATAACAACAATATATGTTGATAAATATCAAGAAACTAACTATGAATCATGTATATACAGCATACAAATTTCCGTGTTTAAAGGCAAACCTTTATACGGAAATATCACGGACAGTCACTACTGTGGATCCTGTAACCCGTAACCTTTCTCTATGTCTTTGTTTAACATATCGACAAAAGGATATCGTTTCAAGTATTTTCACTGTATGAAAAAGGATATCCATTGTTTGTTACTACACATACTACAGTTATAAATGTACAAATTTTATCCGTTGATGAAAGATCCAATTTCAAAAAAAATCTTGAATATTTGCTTTAAAAATAAAAAAAACCTTATGAATGTACAATATCAATTAAATCAGGACAGAACCACCTTGCAACTGTCCTAAAGATGATGCAGAAAATAATCATCAAAGTCCTTTTATGAACAATAGAGTTAACACAAAACTAACATATAAACATTAAATGATTACATTATAATTACGTTTTACGAATTAATAACTTGTTTTTTTTTTTTTAATTTAAACCATGAAGTATATTTTTATAGGGCAAGATATAAACTGGAATAAATTAATATTATTTTCTTAAATACATAAATCGTTATAAATTTTTTTCACTTAGATGAAGTAACTGATGATAAGATAACACAAGTCAACGTATAGTTTTATTAGCAAAATTTTAATAAAAATTCTAGCGAACGCATTTGATTACGCAAATAGCAGATGTGAGGCATCTAAATGGAATTGACGTAGGCTAAGTACTGATGAAGAGTAAACAGTTGACGTAACGGAATTTCAGCCTAGACTAACAAAGTTGCCAGAAAGGTAGAGATTTGGTAAATACGCTTTGTTTATCTGTAGGTTTTTATTGCGATTACCGATCTTATAGTAATATTATTTTATATCAATACTAATTTTAAAATATAATATCAATTAATAGAAAACGGTGTTGAAAGAAATATATATTTTGCAGTATAAATATATATAAGTATAAATCTTACAGTCATTACTATATTTTTCTCAGCCATAGTCAGTTTTATGACATTTGTATAATATGCATTTAAAAAAAAATTCTAAAAGATGACGTGATCCTTATATCTTAAAATATTCTGTGTCTGATTGTGATTGCACGTACTCGAAAAAACATGGTCCAATGTTCAATTGGGCGAAGTACTGATGAGTAATTCACAGTGAGCAGCAGGAGAGGTATGCGGTAAGCAATCGTTTAATAGTTCACGTTAGCATATCAAGGCCCCTCGTTCCACTCCGCATCGTGCATCCTAAGTTCTCATACATTTGATCGTGAATAACACGCATTATTGGACTGGATGTGGCTTCGAGATGTTTGAGTATAATTATCAATTTGCTTGAATATATAGCTTAAATAATACAAAATGTATAAAATTTAAACACGTTTTAATTTCACAAATAAAGTATAATTAAAGGGCAATCAATGACGCTCTTTACTCTAAAGTTTCGTGATGTGTAACGTTTTTTTTTTCATATTCGGGACACAACTGCGTCATACTTTAAATTGTTTTGTCCTCAATCTTGGCCGTAATACAGTAATCGTATAATCGTACCAAAAGAGATACGTGCGTATTTATAGAATAAGACAAGGATATTTACTTGTTCATCAACTTAGTTACGTGGTATTATATTGGATTTACATAAATATTGAGAAACATTTGTATTTGGATTAATTTTAATTATCTGCAAATTATTCTAAACAAGACGTTCTGAATTTTTATAAGAAGTTTGTACCGAAGTCATGAATCTTTACTTAAGGGTGCTGTTTTGAATTTAAATAAGTTTCAATTTGTTTAGCTCAGATTAAATTTTAATTTTATTTCAAAAAAAGTTTCATGGCTATAATACTTTTTATTTTTAATAATACACGCGCCTTAGGTACACTAGGTGGTAGACAGTGTTGGCGTATAGGATGCATGACACGATTAGAGAGCGTCATGATGTCTGCCATCAAGGAATACGAATTGGTCTTACCGGCAATTGGGGTTTCAAATTTATAAAATAGCTACACAAACTAAAACATATGTTTTTATATAAAATATTGTTAATAAGTTTGATTGTTATATACGATTGTAAGAATTATTTAATATCTAACGTATCCAAGCATTATTGGCTCCAGGGTGGTTCAAGTTTGATAAGTGAATAGTTGTCGTCTGCTCGCTTCTAACTCCGTAAGTAAACCGGGCCGCAACACCAACTTTGTCCTCTACGTAATACATTGCTTTGCCATTTCATAGATATAAAATAAAAAGTTATATAATAAATAAAAATATCTGTCGGTTCGTTCCGCTTATTGATTATGAAATTCTCTACTTTATTATAATGAAATACGATTTGTTAATGGGGATAGATAGGTATAATTTTTTTATAGGTTAATTTCAATCTCTTTAGACAAGAAAAATTTAGTAATCCTTTAATTAAAGTAATTTATGTATTTATAATTGTCGATGATAAAGTTATGGAACATTATCTGGACCTAATGTTGAAAAGAAGAAAATATATTATGTTTTTAAATCAACGATAATATACCTATCTCATTCAGACATATTGCTCAAATTGATAATCTTTTAGTCATAATTATTAATAAATAATATTATTATTAATTATACAAGGCGTCAAATTTGGAGATGAAGAGGTTTATGCAAGTTCTGCGATTGATGATGAAAATATACAAATGAGAATGTATGCTATTGAAAAAGATACAGGATACTAATTAAGGGGAAGTAATAAGGGATGAATTAATATAGTAGGGCTCCACATGATGATGCCATACTTTGAGAAGATAGTAATATAAACACTAATAATTAGGTTTTCGGTCCAACTAAATTGGAAATGTGAGGCTATAGTTTTCTACGCCGGACCAGGGGTGGTTGAAAGTGAGACATCGGAAGGCAGAAGATCAAAGGTTCGTCCGCGGAATTGATTTTTAAATCGCAGTATCTATACTAGCTTAACGATGATTCATAAGAATTTATATTTTTACTAGCTGTCCGGCCCGACTTCGTCCGGGCGAATTAAGAAGTTTATTTACTTCTTCATCACAACGTCACCTACCAGCTTTAATATCAACTACCCATGGCCATGGAAAAATTTAAACACACAAAAAATCATAGAAATCAGTCCAATCGTTTAGGAGGAGTTATAATACAGAGTATCATACACACCTACTAGAAGATTTATATAAAGTTACGATGATTCTAAATATGCATTATTATTGAAAAAAACTTGAGCGCTAAAATAGGATGATGATAATAGATTTTTATGACACGCTATAAATATAAAAAAAAAAATTATAATATATTTATTTACAACTAAGTAATATTAAATAATGTATTTAATTTGACGTAGTTGTACGAAAGCAGACTTATTAACTTTTAATCGATACACAGAGTCTACAGTAAAATTGAAAGCCTTTCAGTTCCTCTTTTTGAATGGGTTCCGTGTTTGCAGTCGCAGTACTATTCTAAACAAGATCCTGGGCCGAGCGAAATTAGTTCAATTGTTCCGTCCTGGACAATGGCACGGAATTGAGGCGTATTTAGGTACACTTCGATGGTTCCACGTAATACTTTGACCTAACCTACCCTAAATCCTAACCTAACCTAAATTTTGTTTAATCATTAATGAAGACTATTAAAAAAATATATTGAGATTAAAATAATATATTAGCGATATTCGAATCTTAATAAAATATTGTGGGTTCAAATTCTGTTTTTTTATGGCATGAGTAGGCGTATGGCGTAAATGGACCACCTGATGATAAGCGGTCATCACTGCCCATATACATCGCCAATACGTCACCGATCTTGGGAACTGAAATGTTACGGCTCCTGTGCTTGTATTTACACTGGCACAGTCACAATTTAACCCGGTACACAATAATACTAAGTATTACTGATAAGTAGTAGAATATATTGTGTTGGTACCGACCTAGACGGGCTTGTACAAAGCACTTCCATCAAGTTTACGTATCACACTACTTTCTGTAGATACAACATGTATTTAGATAAGTAGCCCTTAATTCGCATTACATTATCTAATGTTACGAGAAATGTAAATTTAAAAAGATTCGTAAATCATATTGTACAGTTTATTTAGTTTTATTAATTTTATTTTAATACCAATCTGTAAGTGTTTGTTTATTAAATTAAAATTTACTTACAATTATTGTTCATCCCAACTAATAATTAAAAATAATTGTACTTAGAGTTAAATTTAAAACAGTCTCCGAGACTGTAATACCATTCTAATATTGAGGCTATATTTATTATTTACAGTAAGATCAATTATATAAGAAAAGAGTTCTGTCTCGTAATCGATCTCGTTGAAAATATATAAGATTCATGATTAACAGCAATGACAGACAATATCAGTTCTAATGATAAGCCAGCTGAGAATTATAAGGCCATGGAAATGACGATATTCGACTCCTTAACGTTAATAAGCTATGCAATAACTGTATAAGATTAAGTTACCGACATATGTTTTTATGTTTATAGATATTTCTTATCAGATTTACAAGCGAATTCGTTCATAGACTTGTCTTAAGATTATCATTGTTCTTTTGCGTCCATTGAAAACATTGTAATTTTTGTAAAAAGAAAAATAAGCATGTATTAATGAACGTGGTTAATTTTGTTTGTGTTTATAGTATATTTCATGTTCAGCGATAAGAAAAATTAGGTTGGATGAAGTTCAGCCACAAGTGTATCCACAGATTGACCTTGGAACAGCGTGGGAGAAAGTACAGAACGCCTTAAAATTACTGATTTTTATATTGATTTTTGAAAGAAGAGGAAGTTAATATATATTTAATAAAAAAATATCTTATATTCTTCAATCATATCTGACTAGGCTACAGAAGAGTCGGGAATATTACTTTATGTTACGTGATTATCCATTTTTTTCTTCTTTTAGCAATCGTATCACCACAGACGTGTCATTTGTGAATGTGAATGTTTCAATACCAGGCAGCATCACAATTAGAACTTTTATATGATTGATGGTAATAAACTTTGCATTGAACATTGAAAGATTCTATAGACAATCTTTAAGCATTGTAGAGGTTAAGTACAAGAACAAGTTTGTTTGATGAACTATGATTCTTAAATGAACTACGTTTGTTCCTTCAAAGCGAGTTGTTCGAGATAAAAGGTCCTTTAACAGTATATACAAAGAAGATCTCGCTTAATTTAACATTAAAGATTGAAAGGTTTTTCAACTTTTGTGAGAACACTTTCCGATCTATATACAGTAGTAGTAGTTTAGTTTTAAAATGATACTACGTAACATGATAATCATTATATTATATCAGGTTTTTGATTGAATTAGAAAAGTAATCTTTACATTAAGAAATTTTAATTTTAACAATACAAAAAATACACTTGAATACGTGCTTATTGATAAAATCTAATATAACTTTGTGCGCTGGGATGAAGTCGGTATGATTAAATGCACATTACTCAAAATATCCGACATGGCATATCATACCAAAAGGGCAGATGTACATTTGTACTATCTCAGATTATAAAACAAAAGGCCCATCTCCCTACTTAGATCATAAAAAAGGAACAGTCTTTAGGGATTGCCTCGAGTAAATCCTAAATTACAACTTGAACGTTGTTTATATTAGGCTTTCAAATTCTGAAAATGGAAGTGGAACAGAACTACATAAATTTCAGTAAAAGAGTTATTAATAGCAATCAAATAAGTGTGTAATTAAATACATCTATCATAAAAAACAGCATTTTGCGAATGCGGTATACAGTCTTTGTATTTATGTGTAGTACCGGCCTAATCGTCATTAGTTCTCAAAGTATAGTTTCCTTTACTACGTCTCAGGTTACGTACTGCAGTTCAATTGCCTGCGACTGGAACGAGCTTCTAATTTGAATGACAAAGGCGGCTGCATGCGCGCGAATAATTGACTCCAAGACGAATTAGTTGTTGCTTTTGGTGCGAGTCAAGATGGCGTCTGCTTAAGCTTATCATCCTCTGAATATAAAGACTTGACAATACATTGCAATACTTTTTATATCCTCTACCTATTCTGGTGCGATGTTATGTTTATATCCATTAATATGTTCCCCTTCCATCGTTATCATATATCTGATTATTATTATTTTTTAGTTTTAGGTACTTCGATACTATAAAAACTTTTTTTTTAAATTATAGACTTCAATATATATTACGTTTTTTTTTATAACGTTTTATTAGTAAGAAATGGTAGTGGAACTTTCTCTGGTGTTTTTTAACTGCGCTATTAAGACGCGATGGTTTGCCAGCTCGAGTGAAAACTTTTGTAACACCTGAATTAATGTCTGTAATCTATATGAAGAGATGACTTATCAATATACTTGAAATAATTTGGTTTTAATTGATAATATTTTTAAGATATTCGTTTAAACCTTTCAAAATAAATAAACGATAATATAACATAAGTAATTTGTCACTTTTTAATAAGTGACGATACTTGAAGGTTTTCTATTTGATAATCAATTCCGTTATTGTAACCTTCTAGTGTTGTACCGTACTATTTAAAATTATCGATATTTTTAATAGTATATTGCCACTAAACAGTTATATAATATTTTATACTTCGTCATGTAACGCCTAAGAGATAGTAGTAGAATTATTTAGAATGAAGTCATCAATTTATAAAACACTTTTTATTTATATACATGTCTTTTGTTATTGGTCTTACCATATACACATTTTTCACATTTGGTTTTACTCTATTGATGACGGGAGAGTTAGTTTATTTTTATGCAGAAAATGAGTATTGTGATTCAAACGGATAATACTATAGTATTATTGCCGTTTTTCCTTGGGCCCTGGTTGTAGTAGCTAAGTGTGAACTTAGTTCTATAGTTCTGTAAATAATTCTGATCTAATATATTTTATTACATTCTAAATTGTGTATCTGAAATTGTGTAGCTGTGATGTCGAACACAGTCATACATAGCAATGTTTCACATATTAAAAAAAGAAACATACTTCGATACATATAATAAGGAACGTCACTATTATCAGTTGTAGTTAATCACAAATCCCTGTCATGCTATTTATTCCTGTTATATTAATTCAATCATTATTCGTAATGTTTGTAAAATAAACTTTAGTTGAATAGCTGCAATGTTTTCAAAAAACAATTGCTGTTTTTTATACATTAAGTAGGATGGGTATTAATCTTTTTTTTATAATAAATATATATTTTTATATAAATATTGGACAACATCATATACATTACTCAGATCCCAATGTAAGTAGCTAAAGTACTTGTGTTATGGAAAATCAGAAGTAACGACGGTACCACAAACACCCAGACCCAAGACAACATAGAAAACTAATGATCTTTTTCTACATCGACTCGGCCGGTAATCGAACCCGGGACCTCGGAGTGGCGTTCCCATGAAAACCGGTGTACACACTACTCGACCACGAACGTCGTCGTATTAATCTTCGGGTATTAATCTTTCAATTCAGTATTTTTCTATAGAGATTTAGTTACCACCTGCAGTTAGGTTAGGTTAGTCATAGTATGTTTCAGAAGGCTTTGAAGAGGACGGCAGCCGGGATGGCCTCGTGTAAGCAAGTGTGTGGGCGAGGTCACCTTCGCCCCCTGAAGAGAACTTTGTTGAGTCACGAGCGGAGCATTGCATGGGAGGGGCGCGAATGTGTTATATCGGTACGATCCCGCAGCCTCTTCTATCCGTGCCGAGGGCGGCCAACGTAGTGGTTTTAGTGAGTAGGAATCTCACATAACCCAGAAGAGGGGTTCAAATAGATGAAGATTTCCAATGCAAGAAAAAAAAAAAAATAAGTTAGTCAATGTCTTTCTGTACCCCTGACAACGTGTATGGAAAAATTAGTAAAAGCGTAACAAACAAACTCAATTTATATAATTACATAAAAGTAACTATTAATGTTCAAATGAAATAAATTTAGTTTTACTACATAAAAACTAATTTGAATTTTCCAGCCAATTATATTCATCACTTTAGTTTTCACTGGTGGAAAGGCCTTATGCAAGCCTGTTTAGGTAAGTGTCACTAATTCTCCAGTTTAATTTACTACCAATTAGAATTATTGCGTTCCAGTTTGTAAGGTGACTGATCTCACAGACACCGATACAAGGGCTGGCTATTTTTTGACTTTTCAAGAGCAGAATATAAGATTTATACTTTTTTGCCCTTAATGTTTTTTTAAAGGCTTAATCAATTAATATAAGAGTTACAAAGTGTAGCAATAAAATAATATCTTAAGTCAATTATACTCCTCATCGTCTTAACAGAACGCACACCACTGGACAAAGACTAAAGGATAATGTCATTGGAGTGATATGCTTTAATTGACATGTAAACGGGTTTCAGTAAGATGTCATGGTAGTTAAAGATAGACCGAATTCTTGTAAATATTCCTCGGGGACTGTTTTGAGATAGTATATACATAAAACCAAATTTTTGGCTAGAAATCATCAGTCAGTTCCTGTAATTATACTTCTGTAGTGTTGTCCCTTCTCTTCTATTCTTATATACTCTTTATACTAATTTTACTGCCATTGAGTAAGGGGATTGGTATATTATTGTGGCCTACAATCAGAGTAGGTACCATAAAAGTACAAAAATAAAACAAATTGTTATTTTGCTATGATATAATTCTTATAGTAATGTGTGGTGTGGTCTGTAACTTATTCCGACACATAAGCGCTTACAGGACTCCCACATTTTAAGCAAATTATATTTTTTATAATGATCCAAATTCAAGGACTCTTAACGATTTTTTAATTTAAGCAATATTTAGAATTAAGATTTAGATCGGAAAAATTGTATTTTCATCACCGACCAGAAATAAATCTTTCAAATTCGGAATTTAAGTAGGATCTGATTATGCAAAGGTGGGTGACGGCCTGACGGCGTGCCGTGCCATCGCGTGGCCGAAAATTAAATTTGCAAATGGATCCAAAGTTAACGGTCGAATTGTACAAGAAATTGATTAATGCCTTCCCACGAGATCAAACAATTAGCGAATTGAATTATCTCAGATATAAATTTCTTGAGGATTCAAGAGTTGGACGCTTTGTTGTTGGAATGGAATAAAGTTTTTAATTTGGTTTCGAATAAAAAATTATGTTAGACGTTAAAATTGTTATGAAATATCTGTTCTTTTTCAGGCACTTTTTCTTTCATACTTCGACCGTAGTTGTTTCCAATTAGACGCTTTCTTTATTAACTTCAGAGGAATATCAGAGAAGTTTTGTCATATTGAAGGAATAATTTTAGAAAAGTTCTTAGTAATAGAATATACCATTTATTAATACAGAATTTAGTTTTCGTAAAGAAATGTTTTGACCTAAATATTGTACCACAAAGAAAATATTTACTCAGAAAAGCATATACAGACGTAAAAAAATGTGTTAACAGATACTTCAATTTAATTGTAGAAAAATAAACCGACAGTTCTGATTTCGAAACTAAAATACTGGCTATTTTTATTGTAATTATCAAAATCAAAATATGCTTTATTCAAGTAGGCTCTTACAAGTACTTTTGAATCGTCATTTTGCAGAACGATGTTAAAAGTAAAACTACCACCGGTTGGGTATATAGATCCTACCGAAAAGATCCGGCAAGAAACTCAGTAGTTATTATGAAAAGTTACAATAACAAATAATTTGTTTATCTCGAATATTTTGTAATTATTTTTTAGAATAGAATGATTAATAGTTTGAAATAAACGGCATGCGTATTACTTGGTTTAATTTTATTGAAGTTATGAAATATTCTTGATTTCTAAATTGAAGAAGTAAAAAAGAAATATTTTTCCGTTGTCAGGAAAAAGGCTACGTGACAATGTTACACGGAGACAACTTAATTTCAGCTTCACAAACGTCGATTATTTTTTTTCATTCCATTAGGAACGCTTGACATTCAAAACGTGTATCGCCGAATTCCCACGGCAAATAAAAATTTATTATTCCTTTTATAGCATCAATCGTTGTTTTGATTTCTTTTTCTGTTATTTCTTTTACTTTTTCGGCAGCTAAGTAATTTCCAGACCTATTTTATTAAAATGTATTATTGAATTTATTTATTAATATTTTTCGTGACTAGACAGAACTTTCGTATCCATAGCCTGAATTCAAACGCTGCTGCTTTCGGTTCTTAACGGAAAACAACAATAGTATTTTTTTAATTTGTTTTATGGAAAATGATGTATTAATAGAAATAACGGATACCATATAGTATATATAAAAGAATTAAAGTTAAAACATTACCAAATCTAATCAAATCAAATCAAAATACTCTTTATTATACACCAGTAAACATAAAGTTGAATCACATTTAAGAAAAATGCACAAGAGGCGGCCTTATCACTAAACAGCGATCTCTTCCAGGCAACCTTAGGGTAGAGGAAAGAAACAGATATAGAAACAGGTAGGGGTGTACAAGGCAGATATAAACATAATATATGAATACGTTACAGTGAAATAATAATATATTTAAAAAAAAATAATGTACAGTACCTGGTAGCTAACAAGCATACATATATGTATGTATCTCATTAGATATAAATTATATATAAAATTAAACTAAAATTCTCTTGAACTAAATACAACATTAAAGTGCAAGATAGTATTGTTTCAACATAGTTTTAAATGAAACAAGTAATTGTGCACGTCTTACTTCAACAGGAAGAGAGTTCCACAGACGAATAGCCTGAACAGTAAAGGAATTTGTATAGAATGAAGTCGAACGAGGAGGAATTTTTAAAAGTAAATTATCTTCAGAACGAAACGTTCGATTATGAGTAGTACATAAAAATTTAAAATTCTCCTTTAAATAGAGCGGACTTGAAGGATGAAAAAGAATTGAGTAAAGAAGATGGAGAATATGAGTATTCCTGCGATAGCGAATTGGGAGCTACTTGAGCTTTTTGCGAAAGTCGGAGATGTGATCATATTTACGAAGACCAAACATGAAACGAATGCAAAGATTTTGAAGACGCTCAAGCTTGTTTAATCGCTCCTCTTTTAAGTCAACATAGCAAGTGTCAGCATAATCGAGAATTGGTAATATGAGGCTCTGTGCAAGCGAAATTTTAGTGGGAATTGGTAGAAAGTTTCGCAGCCTTCAGAGCGACCCTACAGCAAAAAACATTTTTTACTTAAGTTACTTATATGTGGTTCCCACTATAAATGTTGATCAAAAATAACCCCTAAATTTTTACAATTTGTGCTAAACGGTATGTCAACATTATTCAAGCGAACAGTGGGTAAGTCAGAAAAAGAAATGCGTGATATTAATTTAGAACTCCCGATGATTAAAACTTTACCTTTACCTTTAATCCAAAATATTTTGACCATTTAGCAATTCTATCTAAATTGTCATTCACTAAATAAATAGTTTTAGCTAAATCCGAAACTTTACTTAGTAAGTAGATTTGAAGATCGTCCGCATACAAGTGGTAGAGAGATGTAATATGAGGGGAGATAGAATTTATAAATATTGAAAACATGAGAGGGGATAACACGCCACCCTGCGGCACACTAGCAGTTATAGGAGACCAGTTAGAGAAAGAACCGTTAACTCCAACACGCTGCCGACGCCCACGCAGGTAAGAATGAAACCAATCAATCACTGGTGGAGATATGTTAAGAGAACCGAGGACAGCAAGAAGGATATCAAAGTCCACGGTGTTGAAGGCATTACTAAAATCTAATAATATCAGCACCGTAACCTGTTGATTGTCCATTCCTAGTCTAATATAATCAGAAACCTTGATCAAAGCAGTAGTCGTACTGTGACCAGGTCGGAAGCCAGATTGTAAAGGATTCAGAAGGATATTTCTGGAAAGGAAATAATTTAATTGTGTATGGATGAGACGTTCAAGTACTTTCGGAAGAAAGGGAAGGATAGAAATGGGACGATAATCAGAAAAAGAAGACGGATTTGATTTGCAAATCTACTGCGTGGTTTTAGAAAAAATACGAAATATTTAATTAAATGCGTAGAAAAATAAGCTGGTTGTGTTTTATATCATACTAGTTGTTACTGACAACGGCCTCCGCGTGGATGTTGAAATTTTTTAACAACAACTTATTTATTTTTCTAAACTAAAACTAGCTTAAGTTACTCCTCATACCATCAGTGTAGCCGGAACATGCAGACAGAAAAAAATGATTTTATAATTATTGTATATACTTTCATAAGAATTTAGTAAATAACTGACATTACAAACATACACTTGTTTTTTTTATTTGTTTAGCTTAACATAGTGTGGATTAGAGGTTGGTTGATAAATATTTATATAATACTAGCGACCCGTCCCGACTTCACCCGGGTGCAATGCTGATACTAAATATACTACTGTTTGTCTTTTTAAACACCGTTTACAGCTTTTTTGTTATTAGACAATACAAACCGCTATGTCCCCGCACACATTTCAAATCTTCGAAAATATTAATTTATTATACATACACAGGGACAGACAGACAGCGGGATGGAACTTTATGCTATGTAGTGACCAGTTTTCACCCATGGTTTAGGGCTCACGTTTTAGGATTTCATTGCCTGGTACTAGCCATAAAAATTAGTGATGACCTTTTTTGAAGTGCAAGTTTGTTTCATACCAAATGTTTCATACTTATTTTACAAATCGGTTTATTGTGGACAAATCACACAAAGTCTTCATAAATTATAGTCTATATGTTATTCTGTTGTATAAGCTATATTATTGTAAAGTTTCATTAAAATCCATTCTGTAGTTTTTACGTGAAAGAGTAACAGACATCCATATTTAACATTACATCCAACTTTCACATTTGTAATGATATTAGTAAGAATTCATAAAAAAAAAAACTGATTAAAAATACTTTACCTACACAAATTCAGGTCGGGTTCGGTTCAGTTATTAAATAATCTGGCAAAATCAAAGTAATTAAACTGATTAAGAAGATGAAACTTATAACTTTATAAAGTGCCCTCGTCCCGGACAATGGTGATCTCATAGAATAAACGTAAAATGCAATGTAAGCAGGCACAAAGCTATATTAAAGTGGAAACTTTCAGGTGAGGTACTAATTAAGACAACTAAAGGGCCCGAGTCGGACAAGTAAGGCCCTGCTTAGGAGCTCATTCCGTAAAATTACGCAAGGAAGGCGTCTAAGTCGCAAGACTTAAACTTATTCTTGGTGTATAATTATTTATAACATAATAAATTATTTCGCATTTATATAAGAAAACAAATGAAAACAAATGACAGTTCATGTGAAATGATATTGTACTCAGTACTAAAGGCATAGGTTTCAATTAAGAGCAACAAAAAAGGATGTCATAATTACAGTGGCAGAAAATAAACAGAAACTTTTTACAGTTCTAGTAATTCGCCGAAGAAACTAAGCAACGTGAATAGACCAATCACAGAGCAGTACCCGACAAAGTGCGTTTTCACAGAGAAATAACACTTTAGTATTATTTTTTTGAATGAAAATCTATATAAATAACCGCTATGAGAAAAGTTCTTTTTACCGTAGCGTTCCTTCCATTATGACTAAAGTTTTGATTGTGAATTATATTAAAATATCTTTATTACCAAGTAACCAATATTTTCATGGGTCCTTATAAAATTATCGCAAGATATGATATAAATATAAAATAATAAGTGTTTTAATATAACGATTAGGTCTGTCACGTCTTGTTCCCATGAGTTGAATATGTATTAAAAACTTATATTATAGTACTCGAATGGAATGTTCACAAGATGCTAAAAGAAATATATATTTATCGTTATAACAAATAATTTTGTATTATTTTTTATTATATACACAATGTTAAAGTTCTAAAATATAATTAGCATTGTAAACTACATTAGTTCGCTTAAATATTTTAAGTAGTTGAAAAGTTTTGACTTTTCTAAAATTTCTGGGTATTAAATCCGCTAAATTTCGTAACTTGAGTCCAAGGATAAGATCTCCGTCAGGAAGCTTTAAATCGCGTTACTGTCGACCGAGTGTTTATAATCGGGCCACGGGCCGAAGCTCCTGTTGTTGCCGGAATAATCGGGATTGAACCGGTTTTAGCTCGTCTCGCTCGGTTCAATGTAGGAAAAGAAATGGCTAAAGATACGATTTGGCTTGGTTAATACAATGATGTTTTGATGCTAACAATTCCATTGTTGTGCTATGTATTTATAAATAAATATAATTAATTATTAGAGTATTCAGCAAAATAATCATAATTTTGTGAATGGATTCGTTATTTATATTATACATATTATTTTTTCTGTTAATTTTTCGTATTAAAATTATAACCACTATTTTTAATAATTTCAAACTGGAAACTCAAATGTTTCAACATTTGTAAAATAAATATCACATCTAATTCGAAAATCCGACGACACGCCTAACTTTTTCTTTCACGGAAACAAATTCCAAATTACTTGTAAGTTCTTAATCTATGTAAGAAAACTCATTTATCTTCATTAAATAAACATAATTTTGTACTCACTTTCCAACGAAATCGTAGTATTGGATCATCGCCTGTAGCTGCGGTCGACACCCTAATTAAATTGGGCCTACGTTATACGCCATCATTAATATTGATTGTCCTTTTTAATGAACGAAATTCGTTTTATATTAGCTTGAGTAATTATATTGAACGCATAATACGGCGAGATAATGAATAAAATTGGAATGTGTAAGGGTATTTTGGTTCAGCTCGCTCGTGACTTCGTTTGCATGGAGATACATTATTTGAAAAATATGATTATTTTAACGAAAACTGAAAAATCTTGTAAATTACAGATCTGGGTAATATTGTTTTTTTCAAATGAGTAAGAGTAGCAATGCCTCTAATTGTTCCTATTTACCTCTTATTTTAAGCTTATCACTCGTGTTAGGATTGGGGACGGCAATAACCCCTTGGGTTATTATATATTATTATTATGTATTATTATTATTGGGATCAGGATCGATCTTGCGACTTTTTACATCGCTAGGCGAGCAGTAAACCATTGCTATTGACGCTTTATATTAATCTAATACCATATTTACTTATTTTGAAGAACAGCTATTTTAGAAACTTGTAACAGATATATTCTATTTTTTCAATACGAATATTATATGAAATGATGCATTAACGATATGTTTTCACTAAAATATGACTAAATTTTACGTCAGTTATCAGTAGCAATAGATTAATTATTATTTACCATCATCGTCGGCTAATAGTAACACACTGCTGGACAATGGACATAGGCCCTGGGTAATGTACGCCAAAGCCGTTTTTTCAACAAGGTTCCATCTTCTTTTTCAGGTCATCAATCCACTTGGCTGGATGGAAAATAGCTTATTAGTTAAGATCATTTTATCGCAAAGAAAGTCCGTGAATGTGTACTATAACCATTTTCACGCGAAACCTAATAATCGGTTACATAGTTAAAATCCATGCAGAGGAAGTGATTGAACCTTAGATGGTTGAATTTAATGTCATTTTGTTTTGTTTTATGTTTCAGTTGATTTCCTGTTCATGAACTCTTAGTTGTTAATTCAAATTTATTAAACTATCTTAAATATAAAAAGTTAATCGTTGTTTTCCGTAAATGCCAAATTGCGGCGTTATTTGTGTCAGAGTGTAAAACATATCGGCGAGTTTTTGAAATGTACAATGCAAGCTCCGAAAATAATTAAACTAACTGTGGTGCGTAACTAAATGTAAACTTATGTTATCAGGTGGATTACGTTTGAACTGTCACATATATTGTAGTTCAGTCGTCCCCAGGACAGTTTCATTGTTTTCAATGCCGTATTTCATTGGCAAGCGGGAGTTTCGAGCCTAAGAGTCAATTTGATGGCCGTACATAAAACAAAACGGACAATATAAATTAAATATGACGATTGTTTAATTAGTCGTTTCGAGAACATAATTAAATTTAAATTTTTATGAACTGTGACATTTTGTCAGCAGTATAAATCTACTATTTTACAATACGCTTAAATATCTTGTAACAAAATTGTGTTGCTGATTTGTTTCATAAGCTCATAGTGAAATCTGTCACATTTGTATCACGTACAATAAATATTGCTATTTAGTAACTCAATTTTAAGCCCACTTCACACTTGCGGCTAAAACTTCGCGTCTATAGGAAAATAAAAGCTACGCTGCGGTTGCTGTAATAAATCATTATTACATTTAAATAATACACAAAGCTGCTGATATAATAAGTGGAGGAGATTTAATTTAGTGTCGCTTGATTTTGTGGATAGTTCCGCTTCGACGATTATTTTTTTAATTCTAACAGTCTCGAAGTCGAAAGTAACTAATCTTGACATATTTTGCTGTGTACCTCTGCCTGTATCTCAGCGAACTTCTTTTAAACCATTTGACGGATCTTGATACAGTTTTTACTAATATATAGAGCGATGAACTAAAAAGGTTTGTAGATATAATTAGTAAATATTTTTTACAAACAACTATGACAATAATTTATTCAAAAACTGTTCTATTGCCAACGATGGCTAAACTATGGGAGACACATCAAAACAATGTCCTACAAAATGGACGGTCTTAAAATGGCTAACAGATAATTCAGCAAAAGCATGTGTTCATCTAATGTATCTAAGGTACAGTCATAAATATATAACAATTTTGATCTATTACAGATTAGTACAAAACATTAGATTGTGATTGTGAAACCATTTTTTCAATTCTTTATTAATCATTTTAACTGACGAATTGAAGAAGATAGCACCGATTCCAAATTGCGGCTGTAATTATAGAAATATTGGCCATGTCGTCAAAAATTTTCCAAATTTGAACCTATAAGCCGTGCACAAATTTTGATATACGTTCACAATAAAAAAATTGCCAACGAATTTTTATACTATTCATAATTCTCATTTACGTCATACTATAAATATAAACAAAATGAAAGTACATTGCGCTTCTAATTTGTAGTTAAGTTGGAATATAGCCTTAATTATTGGCTCGGAGAAGACAAATGGTACGAACACATTGGATAACATTAATCAACTACCTAAGATGTTACGGCTATTATTATAATATGTTGTTTGATATCATAATTAAGCCGATAGCTTATGATAGTCCCCATATTACACATCTAATATATTATCATATTAAATGAAGACGAATTTATGACCGATGATAGATTATCAAAACCAATTAAGCGCCTGTGTGATCGAAATTTCAATTTATTACAAGGCATGTTCCAAGTATGCATAGAGTAGCTGTTATTGACCTCTGTGAACTACGTTTTCAAACACTTCTGAAGAAGGGCGTAATATTAAATCTATTTAACCCCACCCATATAAGCTACAAGTACGTTGGCATTTTTATTTTCAGAACTCGTCTGTGTTGCAAATACTGGGTCGGTTAGTGAGCTTTGTGATATTTTTCTATGTAATTAATCTTACTTGTTAATTATTTCACCATCAATTATAAATAATTTGTATTACGTCTTACTGTATTTTATGATTCTCATAAATTATTATTCTTAGTAGTACTTTATACTTGACGAAATGATAAATTTAATGTAATTGTTGGCATTAGTTTTTAATTCATTGTAATAAATTTTTGCATGTCATATTGTTGACTAAACATGTATAATTATGTATGTCGTGTTTAAGACAAATAAAATTAATATCATTATTATTACTGTGATGTCTTTTATGTTTAAGTATGTGGTTATATGTTTATATTCCCAATGTAACTTATATATCATGCCGGCCATTGTCGGATCGCTTTCTAAAATTTAATTAGAGAATTAATGTTGAGAGATAAATTACGTTGAAATGACCGACAAAAACTCAGCATTAATTGTATTTTATTCGTTTTAATGAACTCAACAACACATTTACAAGTTAAATCTGTTTATTCAAAAACACGAAATAACTTTCATATAAAAATATACAGAAGAGAATTAAAAAAGGGTATCGTTACATTAGTATATACGACAGATATGTGTAGGTTTAATTCTCTAAGTTAATTCTGTACTCTGATATAAAGTAGTTGAATATATATCGATTTCATTTTATAGGTAATTTATTTTAATACATGTCCACTCACCAATTGAGTATATGCTACTTGAATTACTTCTGGAAATATATTTTTTTAACCTTTATATCCTTGCTAATCATCTTAGTGGTCGCATTTCTACGTTCCTATATTATTTTCTAAAACAAAAGAATATGCCAACGTAGAATACGAAAAAATGTAAGCGAAAGATTATACGTATAGATTGATTAGTAATATAAAAATTTGAAAATGTTTTGATTTTGGATACCGTACCTTCTTTCTTTTAACTTTATGTTTTTTTTTTTTGGAATTCTTTTGTTTATTCCAGGTTTCAAGTTTTATCACTAAATGAATAAACATTCCGATTTACAGCTTTTATTTTTATAGTTATTAATCAGGAAGGAATCGGATTTTTGGAATTACAAGCTTTTAGAGATCTCTAGATTTGAAAATCTCCAGTGTTTGTTCCTATGCATTTGTTGTTGGATATTAATGATTTTTTCAATGTACCTGTTACCTGTATAAATATGAATAAAAAGTTATAAATTTTAATATGAAAAGTTTCACATTCATAAGCGAAAGAATATTATTCTAAATATGAATAGCTAAAAACAATCATACTTCAACTGGTATAGAAATAAAGGGTGCTATTTACACCCATACAAATCACCATAACATTGGCGCCAAAAGCAATTCTAGTTTGGAACTGGTGTAATATAATCCGACCAAAAGAGATACGAGAAAATGTGACAAAAAAGGAAAGTTAAATTAATCGTAGCCCTATTTCTTCAAGTTTTAATAAAATTCTCAGGAAGCACACTCGAAATACAGACTTGTTTGGGAAAGAGCAACGGTATAACAGCTTCGAAGGATTAATTTTGAATTAGGAACTTGGTTTTTGTTTGAGTACTTAATTTAATTATTAGGTTTACGAAATTTACTGAAAATAATGCCTGTATGGGTCTGTATGGGTTTTATTGCATGTAAAATTTGTGTTTATTGATCGGATTTAGATATAATTAGCATTAAGAGAAGGTATGGTCAACTAGCTTCGGTTTCATCCACGTGGTTTATAGCTTGACACGTAAATCTAGTTCGATCGTGTTTTTTTATCTGCACAACTTAGCTATAGTCAAACAAACAAATTAATAAAAAAAATCAAATATAAAATAGTCAAATAAAAAAATTAACAAACAGGATTTACAAAGACTCTTAAGGTATTATGATATTGAATATCAAAATATTATATCCAAATCGTTTATCTATATTATTGAAGTGATACCTTATATTACACATACAATACATAAAATGGTTGCAAAGATAGGCATTGTTTCATTCAACATTAATGAAATGAAACATAATTAAACGTATACAAAGTAACATCCGCCGAAACTAAATAATTCCAATCTTATACACTTGGAACTGCGGTTGTATAGACTTAGGGATTAGTTTAGGCCAAATTGTTCAAAGGGTCATCACGCGACGCTAGTCTTTAGGTGTTAATTAAAAGACCCGTCAATATATGTGAAGGGTAACTCCGCTGGATTATACTCTTTGTACAGTTTTATTTGATTTGAAGTTTCGGCAGATTAGTTTCTCAAGGCTTTTGTCTCAATTTTATTTTAAACAAATAATATCCAAAGAACGAACATTTCAGCTAAATGCTCCCTATTTTTTCGTCAAACTATAAAGTAATAAACCAAACACGCTTATATTCCTTGTAAAATTCATAATTTTAAGCTACTCGTTAAAATTCGATAAAATTATTTCTTGGAATTCTGTCACCATCGAGACACTATCGAGAAGCGATATATCTAGAAAATACACATAAAATATTTTTTAGAAAGAATTTAAAAAATTCTGAAAATATAAGGATTAAATTACCTTCAATTAATTTATTTTAACAAATAAAAAAGTGTCAGAGTCATAATATCATAAACATCTTTGAGGAAGTTATTTTTATCTGATAAATACGTAGAAAAATAATTGAATTAGAATTTACTGCTTATCCACATGCAACAAATAGAACTCAAGTTATTATATACACAGGCAGAATTATTATATGTTTAGTAGCTTGTGTTCGCACAGAGATATTTATAAATATATTTGTTTGAATCAACACTAATTTCTAAACCTCTATTTTACTTCTTTAAACAAGAATGTCGTAACATAACCGCGTATTGTCCAAATGTTTATGAAAATATGTTTAAATTTTTCAGAGGTATGTGAATAATGTTTATGATTGTGTCCTCTTCCTCCGGCATCTTAGACATTTAATATTACCGTCTGATTCACATCGCACACATGCAATACAAAATTGTAGCATTGCAAAATGTTTTTCGGGAATTTACTGTAGGTATGCTACCTATATGAAGAAAATTGATCATAAAATCGCCTGTACAATATACAAACTAAAAAATATAGAGATATTACCCAAAAAAATACCTTATGTTTCATTCACCTGTTCTTTTGTTTCGAGCTGTATTAGTTTGACTATTAAAAAAATAATACTTCTATGTTGAATATAACTTTTGTTAAAAAAAATGTTTTGTTTTTCAAAGAATTGAGCATTTATTTTTACGAAATGCTTCATTTTTTTACTATCGATAAATAAGGCGACTATTAAATTTTTAATTTTTTTTTTGTAATTATATGTAAAAATAAATAAATTAACGTAAGTGGTTTATATAGAGCTAAATGCAATACCGTCCTTTTTAATTATAATAGTTATACTAAATCTGATATCAAAGAATTATGTTATCTAAACTCAGCGTGTGTCACCAAATTACTAACTATATCTAGATAGTTCTAACGATTCAGGTAACAAGCACGGTTTTCCTGAAGTAGCACCAGCAGGATTATGGATTCAGCCAGGAAACTTCAGTCAACACCTAAAGTTACAGCATCATCCTTTAGCGTGGGAAGTAAGTTTGATTTTATTTTCTGGAGCTTTAAAGTCCTGTTTTTAATAAATGTCGATTACAACTCCGGAGAATCATTCGATCAGATTATAAATAACTCTAAGTCACAAAATAAACCTGACCTTTGAAATTGAAGACTAATGTATCTAAGAAAAAACAAGAAAGAAAAAATTAAATTTCTAATATCAGTTTGTAAAAAGATTTACCAAACTTTAATACTTCATTCTTTTGATAAATTACAAAGGACACTGACATTGAAAACATTAAAATTCTGTTCAATCACTAATGAACAAATTTAATATAAATCTGAAACGCGTAAATAAATTTAATTTTGTTACTTTTTTTTTAATTTAAATTATAACAAAATCCATAACGAACAATCGGGGTAACAACTATTTGCGACTTAGAAAACAGGAAAACATTTAAGCCGCTAAGCACCTTTGTGCCGTTTATAAACTTATTAAAAAATTCCAATTATAAAAATTATAATATCCATGGGGAAGTTTCAATAGCCGACCTACTACAAAAATGTATACTTCGTTCATACGAGGTCGTACTTTCATACACCTCGAAGACCTCAGATAGACAGCCAATCAGCAATCGGCAAGTTCAAGAGTTAAAATGTCCTGGTTTTAAACATTATGTGATGCGAAGCAAAAAAATAAATGCGGGTAAAAATCTTTGTTTTTATATCCTTTAAGTTCATCAGTAATCACTAAATAAATGATTAAATTTTGTGTAATGAATAAATCCTGTTTTATCGCGTTTACAGTTTTTTTATTTTGCCCTACTAAACGTTGATCTGCCGTAGTCATTGTGGTTTGGTTAATATATTAATAAAAAGGTGTATAATAAAATATATATTGTGAAAGCTTAAAGCGTGCAAAAACTTATTTGGTTTATAATTGAAATAATCCGCAATAGCTTGTTAATCTGCCTGAGTCATAATAGTTTATTGTGACGTGAAGTGCTTGAATGAATCCTCGTTCCTTATTGTTCAGTCAATTGAATTGAATGATTAGAATTACCGCTTCGGGTGTATTTTTGAGATGGAAAATAGAAAAGATATATTATTAATAATTACAGAATAAATTTTAAAAAAATACTAACATATTATGCGAATTTTCAGTAAATTTGTGACGAATAACTGTAAGTTATAACGTGAACTTCAAAGATCCTTCATAATTTTTTAAAGACTCGCATCTAAAATTATAAGTACTATTAAAACTACAGTACTAATATCAGTTCAAATGTTCTGTTCGATGCGTTGTTTAAATTTCGAATAGTAAATATCTTCACTCGAGGCTATTCAAAATGTCCGATAAATAAATTCGTTTCAATATAAAATACGAGTATAACCCGACATAGGCAGCCTTTTGTTGTTTTATTATTATAATGAGGGGCACAAATTTTAAAGGCAATTTATTTTAAGCATCACGTCGATATCTCTTCATTAAAAATGTACGATTACCCATTTAACAATTAAAACCGTTTCGATATCTGCGTTACCAGCACTTCATTCATTTTAAAGTTTAATTTAAGTGACGGGAATGCTCATTAACGAGTAATTTTGCTTTGTAAAAGTAAAATCAACATTAAACATTGTCAGATAAATGTAAATATCTTTGTAATTTTAGTTATGTTACTATAATTAGAATAGAAGATTTCAGGGTTTCGGCTAAGTCACGATTCTTTTTTGTGAATTCGTTCGTGCCAGAATAAACACTTGTAATTTCTAATTTATAGAATATATTCTATTAGAAATCTATTTAAATCAGCCATCAGTCAATCAATGTCCTGATTGACTTGGTGGTAGAGCTTTGTGCAAGTCCGTCTGGATAGGGATACTACCCACTCACCAGATATTCTACCACCAAAAATCAATATTTAGTATTGTTGTGTCCCGGTTTAAAGAATAAATGAGCCAGTATAACTTCAGGCACAAGGATCATAGCATCTTAGTTTCCAAGGTTTTTGATGCATTGGCGATGTAAGGAATTGTTAATATTTACAACACCATTGTCTATTTGGTGGTGACCACTTCCCAACCGGTAACATTTAATCGTCATAAAAAATATGTTAATGCACGGATCATCTGTGCATTGATAGACTTTTTTTTATATAATTGTCTATATAGGGTTAAAATTTGCACGAGATCTTTATATTAAAATGTTTATTTTACTTAAATTTATAATTTTACGAAAGGCGTATTTTTACATATCATTGTTATCTATATACAAGCGACCTGTTCTCAAGGGTCTTTCTTTTTAGTAATCCAATGTAAATGAATTTGGTTAAATAGATTTTTAAAGCTTCTATCAGGTTATCATTATAATTTTTTCCGCGGCCATATTATAGTTTGTAATTTGAATCTTTTTCCTTTGATACCAGGAATATTATTGTTAGTAGCTACTGATTGACACCTTGTAATTTAACTGTCGTGGTTCATATCATTCTCATTATAATATCAATGGTTAGTAAGTGATTGATATTCAGCAGTTCAATAACAAGTTATTTAACTATAAGAGATATTATAATTATACGTACATCAATACAAATAAATAATTAAATTCCACATGTGTGTGTGTGTGTGTGTGTGTGTGTGTGTGTGTGTGTGTGTGTGTGTGTGTGTAAGTGTGGGTGTGTGTGTGTGTGGGTGTGTGTGTGTGTGGGTGTGGGTGTGGGTTCATCGTATAGTAAATGATTTATAAATACATCAATGGTTTTGGTTTTTAAATATAATTTTCAATGTTCAGTTTTATCGATAGAACGATTCGTAACTCGTAAAAGTTTATTTGAATAAAATATTTTGATATGTAAACTATCGAATTGCTGGATTGTAAATAGTTCTTTTATAAAAGACTAGGGTTGATCGCTAGGGACTAAAGGTTAGTAGAAGTAATGTTATATAACTTTGTGTGTTCATTTAAATACTTTCAACGATTTTTGTTTGAAACAATACACGAAAGGTAATATCTATATATTTAGACTTTGAACTTTGGCGGTTCATGTTATTTATTTAATGTATTGTATTCGGGCTATTTTTTACTTTTACTGCACTTTTAATGTATTTGACTGATCGTTGACTGACCGAACGTCAAAAACTAAATTATGCTTTAAAATTTTGTACTTGATATTGTATAACGAATAACATGCGTAACGTTTCGAGATTAATTAAAATTACAAATCATATTCCTGTCATACGATTACTATTGTATGAATTTAATACATATATTTTTTTATCACTGGAAATGAAATAAATCTTCCGATATGGGTGTAAAACAGAGAATTCACATCCAACGACGTATGCGTTTAGAGATCATACATTACCGTCTACGTAAGATGAGCAACGACATTTTTACGAATGGTGGCCTTCTCTGCTTGCTTATAAAAAGGTCTACAAACTTATCTGCTTTTTATTGACAAATAATTTCAATACTTTGTATTAAAGTTTTATATAAAGTTTTTTCTAGTTTTTACAAGCACGCTCAAAATTCACCTCAGTACACGATCGTACTTGAAAGTGATATAGACTGAATTAATTATACTAATAAAAGAATACTCGCATCTAATTGCTTTTCATTGTAAATCGGTTTTAGACATTTCACAAATTGAGATACGAAGACAGTTGAAACGAAAAGGAACACAGGCATACAGGATCAAAGAATAATTGTTGTTTCTGCGGTTGACGCATTGACAATTCTATAATATGTGATAGGTAGGCGGGGGTTATATTTCTGGTAGTGCTTATATGATGTACAGAGGAGTTGACAATTAGTATCTATATCTGTCGATCGATTGCCCGATATCAATCTAGAATAAGTACAAAATATTGGTGATTTAAAAAAATATCTTGTTACAATAAGTATACCTAGTGCTGCATATTGACGCAAACTAAGAATGATGATCTTAAAACTAAACTATGAACGAATTTGCTTGAATCTCTTAAAAAATATCTGTCAACATAAAACACACGTCGGTAACATAATCTTCGAAAATTATCGCATAACTTTTTTTTTTTATGATATCGGTAGGCGTACGAGCAAATAGGTCAATTGATGGTAAGTGGTCACTACCCCATAGACAATGGCGCTGTAAGAACTATTAACCATTCCTTACATCACCAATGCGTCACCAATCTCGGGAACTAAGATGTTATGTCCCTTGTGCATCGTTTCAAATGTAGAGCAGTGTTCGTGAACGAGGCCTCTTTCGGAGAGCTAGGGTGTTAAACATTTGACATCTTGGCGGTTTTTACGGAGATTTTGATTTTGTTCCTTGTTGAATCTATGCTTTAATTTGAACTGTTCGGCTAATTCGTAAGCTATTTTTTTCACATCATCTATCGTTTCTATGGTTAATATTTCTTACAACGCCTTTGTTTATGGGCGGTGGTGACCACTTACCATCAGGTGGCCCATATGCTCGTCCGCCACCAATGCCATAAAAAAATAAATAATAATAATATTTGCATATACCATTACCGGAAGTATATTGTGAGGGATGGCACGGTGGACATATGTCGGGCGTGTCACACTCCGGGCGAATCCCTTAGACATATTATTTCCGGTTGTTCTCGTCTTGCTAACGGAGAGTATTTGCACAGACATAATCAAGTGGCCAAGATTATCCATCAACAACTTGCACTTCGATACGGTCTTGTGGTATCAGAGGTACCCTACTACAGGTATGTGCCCGACCCAGTTCTCGAGAATGGTTGTATCACACTGTACTGGGACCGATCTATAATCACTGACAGGACTGTTGTCGCCAACAAGCCTGATATAGTGGTGATAGATCGGTCAGAGCGCCGCACGATAATTGTTGACGTCACCATCCCTCATGACGAGAATCTCGTGAAGGCTGAGAAGGATAAACAAATAAAATATCTTGACTTAGCTCACGAGGTTGTCGACATGTGGGATGTGGATACAGCAGTTATTGTGCCGATAGTCGTTTCAGCGAATGGCCTAATGGCCAAGAGCCTCGACCAACACCTTAAGAGGCTCTCGTTAGGCAGCTGGGTCAAGGGCCTGATGCAGAAGGCAGTACTCCTCGGCACGGCGCGTATTGTGAGGAAGTTCCTCTCTCTGGGGCCCTGACCACTGGTGGCTTGGACCTTGTTCCCGCCACTGGTTGGCCTCTGTATTTTATATTTTTAAATATATTTTATATATTTTGTATTTTATATTTAAAAATATATTATGCATGAGTGTAAATAAATAATAAATAATAAATATTTGCATAAAACAGCGTTCCTCTACAATAGCACCAGGGCCATCATTTACCGACTGCAGGTGGCCATCTTGCCTTTTTTTCTTTTTTTTTATTATTTTAAGAAAATGTCACCACAATTGTGTAAAACAATTGACATCAAAAAAATATTCAAAGTAGTCGAAACAAAAAACAAAGTATTTACTTACTTTTTCCCTTTTTTTCGCCAAATGTTTTGCCGTACCGTTGCTCTTACACACAACGTGCATCGAACTAAATGCTAAACAGTGACATCTAGTGAACGAGTGCTTTAAATATTTTGATCGGCCATCTCTCCTATATGGCCATCTACCCCGGACTTACCCTATCTAAGAGGATCGATTACAGGAGAGTACTTTGTTATTATATAACTTATATTCCTATAAATAACAAATACAGCCTCAATAGTACATCGGTATAAGCTACGAGAATGTTTTAAGTTGAACTCTAAGTAAAACTATTTTAATTTCAAGTTGAGATATACAATACAATAATTGTCAGTAAATTTTATCAATTGGTTATCCATTAACATTTAATAAAATTAAATAAACTGTACATTATGATTGATGAAGCTTTTTCGAATTACGTTTCTCACTCACCTTAACTCACTCTACATCGCATTGATATTATTTAATGTAATGTTATGCCAGTTAAATTTTAATAAGATTATTACATGTTGTCTCTATAGAATATCGTGTGATAGGTATACTTGGTGCTTGAGCTTTTGCAAGCCCATCTAGATAGGTACTACACGCTCACCATACATTCTACCACCAAGGAGAATTACCTAGTATTATTATATACCGGTTTGAAGGTTATGTGATCCAGTGTAATTATACAGGATCATATACGATACGAAGGACAACTTAATATTGAGTTACCGCAAACCTCTATGGTAACCACTTACCATCCGGTTTCCATCTGCCTGTATTATAAATAGAGATATCAGAAGTTCTATTATAACCCATGCTTTTTGTAATGTATATCCCAGCGCCTCCACCAGCTTCGCAAAAAACTAACCCTCTAGTCAGAGCATTCCCCGAGGTAGTTGACCTAAAGATAAATAAAATTATAATATGTGAGCTAATTGTATCATTAATAATCAATATCTAATAATAGCAATATTTCTCGTAATAATATAAATTTTGACAGAAAATGAAATCCTTAATTTATATAAATATTAATTATTGACTATAATAATTTGAAACGATTATTTGCAAAATTATCGTATGTATTCCTGGTATCTTTTACAAAACTAATGAGATTCTCTCAACTAGTTCTGGTTCTGAACAAGCTCGAATATACGGAACCTTCATCTCTCAAATGCGATTCAAATAAATTCATACAAAACGTGCGCTATAAATAGCAAGCGGATAAAGTGAAATAATAAACAGGCAACGCTGAATTTCCGCTATACAAGTCTTTAGGCTGAGGACAAGCTAAAAAATAAAGGAAGGGAATTAATTTTGTAAGTAACTTTCTCTTTACCCATCGCCTTTACTCTCTTCTCAAAGTAAAATAATACTAGTTAACCGTTTTTACTCGCAAAACAAAATGATTGCTGTTTGGTTAATTTCAATTTAAACAATATACTTAACCGAGTGCATATCTCTGTAAGGGTCAGTAGTGAATTTCTTTTACGTCTGAAATATTTTTTACACGTATATTTAGCACGATGTTTATGGTATTTTGCCTCCGGTTCCTGGCCTATAAACGTTGTTTTCGATTTGTAAAGTTTAAAATTGCGATAACTGTGAGCTCTTAAAACGATTTAATATTTTGTTCAGTTTGCGAATCCGACGGATTTGTTTTATATAGATTTTTTTTACGGAGAACAAGTGGTCGGATTATGGAAAACGTGAAATTAAGACAAATTCTGAACCTTCTGAGTATCTTTTTGGTCTGAAGCTTTACTTGTCTGGTTGAATTTTCGACGTTGCTATAAAAAAAATTATCAAATATAACTAACATAATGTATTAAATCTTTTATTTTAGTTAGTTTTGGTACACAAACTGAGTGGTAAAAATATTAACAATTTATTTAATTAAAAATCATCATCAGCGGCGTTGTTCGCATTTAAGGGGTGTGGCTTCAGGCGTTAGGCATAAAAAGATTTCTAAATATCAAATTACATCAAATATGGTTGAATGATTTAGCCGTGAAAGAGGAACTGACAAACAGACAGACTTATAATCGTATTTATTATATTATTATAGATTATTACTCAGTGGGGCATGATCTATCAAGTTTCAACTTTTTGTTTTTCTAGTCTCTATACACGTGAATTACGTTGGTAGCTGTACGATGGTTGAAAAAAAAACAATTACTTAAAATTATTTATTTAAAATTACAATTAAAACTATTTTCTAATTAAGACTAACTTCTCGATTGAAGTCAAATCTAATTTACATTGTTAATGGATTAATAATGCATCCTCGGCTGATGCAATATTTCCCAATATCCGTCCTAAATTATTTTACTTAAGCAAATAATAAATTGCAATCTAAGCTATATACCTATACTATTCCATACTATGGTGCTACATAACTCGTGTTATGTCTTTGTCTATTATTATTTTTTCTAGTTTGGTGTGCTGTATATTTCTTTAACAAATTATTAAATTTCATTCGTATTTAATTAAATTTAATGATTTAACAAAAGTACTTTTATTATGTTTTTTATTTTGCAGGCACTGACTAACATATTGAACACTCCTACTATTAGTATTGAAAGTAGAAGTAAATAAATTGCAGCCTATAAACGTTCACTACTGGGTTACCCCGCTTTAAGAATACTTGGAAGTTATTCCACCACTTTGTTTTTATACGGGTTGGAGGATACGTACATATATGAATTATAAAGACAATTTAAACACAGGAAACCGGTGCATGTGTGAGCTCTTAAAAGGCCGAATTTTCCTTAGCCCAGCAGTGCAGTCCATATATTAAAGTTGTTACTATATGATCATTATTATAAAAACCCTTTGACTAGTCTTATGAATTCAAATATTTATCCAAATTCTTTCAATCGTACGCCTTTGAAGCAAATAAATCATTAAACTATTTTATTATTAAATAAAAATAACGTATATTGTAAAATATATTAAAATTTTACATGTTAAGGTAAATATAAAAATCTTTATTATAATAACAATTTTAAATTCGTGAATTCGCCTTTTTATTATTGATAAAATATGTTCGTTTTAATATATGAAATGAATTTTCACTTTTCAATTATCATGGTAATTAAAAAATATATTTTATATAATAATATTAATATTTTAATAAGTTTACTCGGTGGTAGGGCTTTTGTGCAGGCCCGCCTGGGTAGGAATTTAGGTACCCACTCGTCACTTATTCTATCGCGAAACTGTATCATTTCGTATTAGGTTAGAAGGGTGGGGGAGCCAGTGATTGAAGACGTTTATTTTGATATCAATATAATATATCATATGTCATGTAATATATCATTGATATCAAATCAATCAAAAAATTATACATAGGTATTATGGACCTTTGCTGTAGCATAATACTCCACAATCGACTGCAATATTTATCAATCGATCAAATGATGGTGTCAATCTTACAGATTGCATTGCAGTGCGGTTTTAATATCATTTGTTTTCTAACTCTTCTGTAAAGCCAAATTCATGCGATTCTCTATAGTCAACCGGCTCTTTATAAAATTATCGACTTTCCATCATACTATCGGAGCAGTTTCATTTCTATCGGCAAAAATATATAATTCTTTTTATAAAATTTTCCACTTTTATGATGTTACTCATCGTAAAACATTTTTTTTACGTGAATGCTCGATTATTTGCCTAACAATATTGTCGGGAAATTTAATATAAAGAAAAATTGGTAAGTCCATGTTCGCTTTATTACCAATAATATGTAACAATATGACCGATATAATTATTCGTCGGCCATATTGGATCGGGTTTTTCATTATGGATCCGACCGGACCCATTCATATTGCAAAATTAGATATCGGCCTAATATCGTGTGAATATCGTATTTTTGGGTTCGACCCACGGTGGATTAGAATATATATTACGTTGGAACGTCACTTGTTTTTAAAATTGATATTTTAATTAAATCGATTTTAGTATTAAAAAATGATTATGTAAATATTTGAAAAATTGTGTCTTAAAATCAATAAATCTTTAAAGTAGGCTCTGATAAATACTTTGTAGTTACAATTTTTTTCGAAAAAATAGATGATCTATACCGAATTAAATGTATATCTTTTATATGGATATCAACGAAGCGGAACCCCACCCTTTTTATACTCTGTATTTTTTATTGTATAACATGTAATGTTGTCACATTTATCTCAGTTGAAGTTATTTGTCTACTCAATTTCATAACGATTTCGTGATGCTATGGGGCATAAAAATAGAGTCATCACTCATACTATGATTTGAATAGGCAATTTCGATTATATCAATAACTCAGCGACGAGATAGTGACCTTGGCTTAAATGGCTTTAACGAAAAATTTTAGTTTTCAAAGTCATTGATAATATTTATCATTCAAGAACAGGAGAAGTAGAGGTTGAGAGTCAATAACAACACAGCTAGGTGATTCTGTGACCAACATTTTGATTCCAAGTCAGAGAAAAAATTCTGAGTGATTCTCATTCTCGAGCTACAATGAGATACTAAAATTAAGCAGATTTTTACAAGTGCTAAATAATACAAGTAAAATAAAAGATTCTATTTAAGTAAAAAGAAATCGAGTTATTAATGCTCTACTGAGAACAATACATGTATATCATATATATATCAGTATATTATATTATGAATCTATTAGCTTTGTACATGTGAACGCAAAACATGGAAAAGTTAATTAATAATAATTTAAAAGCCTTTCTTTGACATAGGTACATGAATTGAGGTGCCGATGTAACATCTCATTGTTTCGAAATCATTTAGGATCATTAATATACGTGATAATTATCTAACTTACTATAATATGTATATTGAAGCTTTGTACGGCCTCGTCTTAATAATACCACGTAATGGTTTCAAAGCATTTGAAGTTTTTTTTTTTTATAATTTTAGCCGCTTTTGTCGTCTTATTGAGACATTAAATAATATGACAATAAAATCTGTGAATCTAGTACATCGATTATATTCCAAAGTTGGTGGCGATTGGCGATATAAAGAATGATTAAAATTCCTTACAGCGCCATTTTCTATGGGCGGTGGTGATCTCTTACTACGAGGTGGCCATTCCCACGACGGCTTACCTACATGTATCATAAAAGAAAAATAAAATTTTAACTTATTCAAAATATACGTATATTCGCGATCTTTGACGTTACAGTTAAGTAATTGAATTGTGTCAACAGAATTTTACACATATTCGGATACAATAGCAACGTAAAATCACACGTTTCAACGTAACAGGATCGAAATGACTTCAACAAAGCGGCATAAATACTCTTGCTGGCGACTTACCATCACATATTTTAGCTTCCTATTTCCTATGTATATCCATGTTTACGTCCCAACCATACTCCTTCGTACGTAGGTCATAAAGTCTAAAATCCAATGAAAGGTTTGCTTACGTTTGATTTGCTTACATTCCGCTATGAATCACAAGATTTTACGAGCAAGAATCGAAATTTTGTATTTCCATTAGGTCTTCGCCAGGACTTAATATAGCTATGATATTGTTTAATCGAATCATTTTTATCAAATCAGGTACAGTTTACTATTAGTTTATTTTTCAGGATAAAAGTCGTATAAATGTAGTAAGCATGTTTGTTTTTGATTTCAAGTTTAATAAAAATATTTAATGGTAAATTTCGTATGTGAATTCTATCACATTCATTATTGCGTACTTCTGTTTTGTAAGAACATAGAGTTTGTATGATATTCGAAATAAAATAATATGATCGTGAGAAAGCCAGCAGCCAGGTGGTGTAAGACAAAAACACGGTAAATTTGTATACTCTGCGTCTCGGGTCTGTTATTTTAATAAGTAATATGAGATTTACTTTTTATTATGGTCACATTAACGCCAAGAGGTTCTAAAGGTTAAAAAACCTCAAATTAAAACTTATTTTCTTATATGTGTAATTTGTGTGGTTGTCTGCAAACATAATAGGTTAATTCAAAGATGCTGTTAGAATAAACTTTTTTTTAGAACGATATATCTGATGGTATGACTAACTAAATAAAAAAAAATGTTTTGTAGAACACCCACTTAGAACAAAGTTATCTATTATGTATTAGATATACGGAAATATATTAGTAAAGTAGTTTTATTTCTGATCATTCAATAATTCTTATTAAATGATAATAAATTAAATTGTTATAAAAAATCCCATGTGCCATAAAGCAATAAAAAAAAAATTAAAAAGAGAGTAAGAGAGGGTAAGGTTGCCCTTTTTACAACACTTCTTCAGTTCACTCTACTTTAAGACGAGTAAAAGAATTTCGATCCAAAAATCCTAATATGTAAAATTCTTTGAATCTCATGTTACCCTCAGCTTAATAACTTTCTGTCCAGTCAATAAAAATCATATAAAATATTTTTTAGTATTGTTCACCACACGAGCTAATATCATGATATAAAATGTGGCGAGCTCGTGATAAGTTGACACGTCACTTTTCACCTCAACCCGTGAATGCTCATGTTAATTTCTCGCAAAATAAAATATACCGGTAGCGAATTATTTGGTAATTTTCTACCCTTCATCACGGTCGATCGACCGCACAATACCAGCTGATTGATTGTCGAATTCAACAAAATTTAAGCCAAATCCTGATTTATAGTTAAATGTTTCGTGCTCGCCAATCATTACAACTTTGTGTCATTAAAATCATTTGCGAATGAGGGATAATTAATATTCGGTTAAGTTGCTCATTAAGCTACGATCATTAAATATACTTAAACGTTATTTTATTTAACGATATATTTATTTGTGTTCTTATTTTTTAAACGGTACTTTTCTTATTTTTGTTGTGTTATTTACTATTTAACGGTTAAATTGTTTTTTTTTTACATAGTGTTGGTTTGATGTTGTAAAATATTTATATATTTTTGTTGCATATTGCTTCCCATATAAGTCATTGCAAGTGTGAAATAAAATGAGCAAAAGGGTTTCCGATAAAAAATTAGCTTCGTGGAATTAATGTAATTGAGGAATAAAAGTTTTTAATTTTAATGCATATTTTTCATGTATAGCGGAGATGGTGAAAAATCATGATGTGTCAAGTTATATTTTGTTTCATTCTAATAATTTATGGTTGTTAAGAGATGGCTGACTTCTCAATTAAATCTCGAAAACGATAATTAGGTTTCTATGCCAATTCACCTGTAGCAAAAATACATTGATAGGTTGTACTTGAATCGGCAAGGCTCCTGAATCTTTCGCACCGATCTTTAGTGGTCAGCCATTAAACTCTTTCTGTTATGCTTATGTTACTTTACATATAATTCTATTTCTTTATGTTTTTCTTGTATATGTCGGCGGAAAATCACGTATTTAAGAAAAACACGCGCCCGGAAATTATTGTTTTAATTATTTTTAATAATTGAAAACTGTTTAACTATTAAATTAATAATATTTAGTGAATTTTGAGATGTTAAATTAGTTTGAAATGTTTTACTGTCCATAAACAGGTGTTAAATTGAGTGAATAGTGGCCCCACCCATTTTTGTTATTAAAGGCCGAAGGCCCGCCGCTATCGAGAGGCTTGTTCGAGCCGTCGGAGCGATCGGACCTCCTCAGTTTGGAATAAATCAGAGAAGAATATTTCCTGAGTTTAATTTCATACCTTCGAGGATGGATAGAAATCCAAACCCATTTTACTACTAAGATACTTTTCACATTTAATTGTATTCAATATTTCCAATAACAAAACACCAAAGGAACCTTCGGTTTATTTTTACAATTAATTTAAAAAATATTACGATTATAAATGATACGATACGATTTTTCGAGACGTTTTGCTGAATAGATTTATGGCACTTTTCTTAGCAAACACAGGGCAAAGAATGTGTGAAATCTGCGTGCGGCATATTTATCAATAACGCCCAATCAAGCAACGTCAACGATGTATATCAACCTTTTCAATTACGATTCGAAAGTGCTTGTAAGAGCCTTCATGAATAATATTTACTTTGACTAAAACATTATTCAGTTAAATACAGTTCTGATTACGACGCTACCTCCTAATAAAAACATCCAAGCACATTAAAACAATGTAAATATGAATTATTATATAAGATACATTTTTTAAAGTGTCATATTTCCCAGGCAAATTTTTCAACTTTGTTTTTTTGAATAGATATGTTCCTGCCTGCCGGGTTATTCGATTATTTACCGGACACTCCGTGTATACAATCACTTAGTGTTATTTAACTCTATATTAATCTGAAACAAAACTGAAAGCGCTCCGCCGATAAATTGAAGGTAAAGAAATATTACCCTAATTCTATAAATCAACGTGGATTTCCTTGACATATTTTAAATTTGAATTCATCTAATAAGATTTTAGTTCGGATCTTATTAGGTTTTGTTTACGAACAGGCGTAATAAAGATAAATGCTCGCGATTGCAGGATTTGATTAATGGTAGTGCGTAACAGATTAGACGGCGTTTTTATATTTATTACGTGAGTTCCTTTCCAATATACATTTATCTAATTTTGGTTTACAGTAATAAATCTATATAAATTAATTTAAATCGTTATGAAATATACTGTAATGACTCGGGGGCCAATAAAACACACTTTTGATATTTGCGAAGGATATAAAGTATGACGTGCGCACTCGGCTACGGTAGGTGTTAGACTGACGTAACAAAGCGCTTGCGCATACACTACATCCCTTCCTTATTTTTAATGATTCGAAATATTTCCAAAATTACAAAATAATAATTATTTAAATAGTACCTAATAATCTAAACTAAACAGTGTTACAATTAAACATGTATATCATTAAAGTGTATAACAATATAATAATATATTAATCAACAAACAATTTACGAAAGTTCATCTTTATCTAATAAATCATTGTTACTATTACTTTGATTAACTACAGTCCATGAATCATTCACTTTCTTTAAATGTACTACGTTTCTTCGATATTCTCTCCCATTTTCATCATTTCGAACGCTTACATCACCACCATTCACGTCTGTTACTGTGTGAGGAGTGGGACTGAAATTAGAGGTCAACTTATTTTCTTTAGTTACATTTTTAACCAATACTTTTTCTCCTATTTCCAAATTGCTATCTGTTGCTTTTCTTTTGAGATCCCCATACTCTTTACCCTTTTCTTTCATTTTTAGATCTCTGTCCCTCACTTCTTCATCTATTGTTTTATATTCTATGTCTGGTGCTGCCGGGATTTTATCTCTAAACTGTCTTTTATAAAATAATTCCGAAGGCGATTTTCCTGTAACAGAGTGAGGGGTACTGTTATACATCATTAAATAACTGAGAATATCTTCCTTCCAATCTCTGTTTTCAGCTTGGCAAATTTTCAGACGTTTTAAAACGTCTCGATTTTGCCTCTCAACTTCACCATTCATCTGAGGCCAATACGGGACTGTATTATAAAGCGTAATTCCACATTCCTTACAATAGTTCTGAAAAAGTTCACTAGTAAATTGGTTACCATTATCACATGTTAAAGTTGCTGGGTAACCTAATCTGGAAAATATCTCTTTTAAGGTCTTTATCGTATCGAGTGAAGTGATACTACGCATTATTTTAATTTCTTTGTAGCGACTATAGTAATCAACGAGAATCATCAGGTAGTCACGACTTGGCAAAGGCCCTAAGAAATCTAAAGCTACATCAACCCATGGCTCGACTGGAAGAGTTCGTCTTTTCATCGGATGTGGTGGAGTAGGATTAGAAACGAGCGTACAACCTCGACAAGCTTTTACTAGACGCTCAGCATCTTTATCAATTCTAGGCCACCATACTTTTGTTCTAAGACGAGCCTTCATCGCTACTATGCCTGGATGGCCTTCGTGAGCCGCCTCCAGTACCCGTTCACGCAGATTATTTGGTATAACTATCCTAGTACCCCGAAGGAGTATATCTCCATTGAAACAAAGCTCATTTTGTATGATTTTGAAATTATTTACACAGTCATGCCAGTCATTATTAAATAATCCAGCCTTAACTTTCAAAATTTCCTCGTCCCCAGCAGAACATTCCTTAATTTCATTCAAGGGAACCGCGATTGGTCTACTGTAACTTACAATTTGGTTAATATAATTTTCTGAATCAAATGGTTGTGACGAGGAAATCCTGCCAAGTCTGGAAACTGTATCAGCTATATTAGATTTACCTGGACGGTAGATGACTTTATACCTGTAAGCTTGTAATCTAAGCACCCACCGTTCTATCCTAGCGCATGGTTTAGATGTTCGTCCAAAGATGGTTTCCAATGGTTTGTGGTCGCTTATTAGGTCAAATTCTTTGCCAAACAGGTATATTTTAAAGTGCTCTACGGCCCAAACAAGCGCTAAAGCTTCTTTTTCTGTTTGGCAATACCTCTTTTCGCAATCAGTAAGAGCCTTATGACCAAAAGCGATCACCCGTGGACCATCTCCATTAATCTGAACTAATACCGCGCCTAAGCCCACAGGAGATGCGTCAGCTATGACCTGTGTTTTATCAAAAGGATTATAATAACCTAAAGATTTAATATTAGATAAACTTTTCTTTAAGACATCAAATGCTTCATCCTGCTTTGATGTCCAGAATTTCTGAATATTTGCTGACTTTCCAAGGCCTAAACGTAAAAGTTCTCGTAAAGGTTCAGTAAGTGTAGCTACATTGGGAATCCATTTACTTACAAAATTAACTAAGCCCAGAAAACTTTGAATTTCTTCAGTAGTATTTGGTATTCTAAAAGTTTTAATAGCTGTTAAATATTTATCTAGTGGCCTAATTCCACTAACCGAAAGTTCATGACCGAGAAATTCAATCTTTTGTGTTTTATAAATGCATTTGTTTTCATTTAATAGAACGTTATTTTCCTTCAAAACTCTTAATACCTTACTCAATCTTTCGTCGTGTTCTTTTTCTGTAGTACCGTGAATAATTATATCGTCAATAAAGTTAAATGTGCCTTCGCAACCTAACAATATTTTTTCTAAAATTTTTTGAAATATCTCTGGCGCACAAGAAATACCAAACATCAACCTTTTATACCTATATAGCCCCTTACTGGTACTGAATGTAGTTATATACCTACAATCCTCATGAATTTCGATTTGATGAAAGGCATTTTTTATATCAAGTTTAGAAAAATATCTAGCTTGTCGAAAATTTGGTAATAATTCACTCATTGTTGGAAGAGGATGGTTTTCTCTTATTATTGCTTCATTAGTTCTTCTCATATCTAAGCATATACGTACCTCCTCTTGCCCTTCCTTAAGAACAGGAACCATTGGTGACACCCAGGGTGATGGTTCATTTACTTCTTCAATTATATCTGCATCCTTTAGTTCTTTTAATTTTTTGACTACCTTCTCTTCCAAAGGAATCGGAACTCTTCTGTATGGTTGGACGATTGGTTTAACTGTTAGATCTATTGGAATCTGAACCGTCACTCCTTTAAACTTCGGAAACGCTTTTTCTAATGGTGTTTCATTGCTTACTGCATTGATTTGAAGTCCAATTTGAAGAACGCCTAATTGAATTGCCGTCTCCTTGCCTAATAAATCACGCGTACCATTTCTAACAACATAAACAGTACATTTTATACTATTAATATCGTCAATGACTGATATATTTGCGTCAAAAGAGCCCATAATATCTAAAGGTTTATTACTACCATAGGATATAAGTGTCTTATTAGGTTTGCGTGTCTGATTAAAAATTTTCACCCTTTTGTCTTTTAGAAATTGCCATGTTCTATCAGTGATAACATTGCATTTACTTCCAGAATCAATCAACATCTCAACAGTAACTCCCCCTATATTGCATTGTATCGTTTCGTCTTCATCTAGGTGGAATATGTACTCTACTAATGGATCATCTTTCTTTTCTTTTTCTAATTTATCGGTCTTGTCTTTTGTGTTTTCGTTTCCATCAATGTTGAAAATATAGTCAATTTCAGATTTATCAGCATCTTTTTTTCCATCTAATCTAGATTTCTTGTTTGTCGGTTCTCTCTTATTGTTTGTAAATAGTCTTTTTTGTCGAGTCCTACAATGTTCACGGAAATGACCGATGAAACCACACTTCAGGCATCGTTTGTCTCTCGCTGGACATTTTATGTCTTCAGGTAAATGTGAAAAGCTCCCACATCTACTGCATTTTGTGTTTGATGATTGTTGTCGAAACTGTTTGTAATGTTTTTTCTTATAATCAATTTTGTTTATATCTGCTCGATTAAAATTATTAGAATTTACAGTTTTAAACTGCTCTAATTGCCTGGCTACGATTTCTAATGCATTTGCTTTGGCGATTATTTCTTCTAAAGTTATTGTGTCCCCGAACTCTAAAATTTTCTTTCTTAATTCGACTAGTCGACATTTTTCTGTAATTTGGTCTATGATATTTTCTTCTTTGTTACTAAATTGACATTTTCCAGCTTGATTTCTTAATCTTAGTAAAAATCGTTCAAATTGTTCTCCTTCTTCTTGTTTCATGAGTCGGAAAAGATATCTCTCATAAATGCGACTTTGCTTCGGAGCAAAGTAGCTGTCTAATTTCTTTAAGGCTATTACATAGACATCCATACCTTCTCCTTCTTCAGCATGAGCTCCAGGTAAATTATAATAAACTTCTTGAAGTGCTAGTCCCCCAACATGGAGAAGAGTAGCTCGCTTCTTTACAGGAGTGTCAATGTTTGCAGCCAACAAATAAATTTCAAGTGCCCTTTTCCATTTCTCCCAGCGGGTTCCGACTGATGTCGGGTCGCCTTCACAATCAAAATGGTCTAAGTTTGGAAGTGTGGATGATGCATGAGTCATTTTGGGGCGACCTGTAATTAAATATTGACTCGTTTTTTTTTTTTTTTTTTATATATTTTTGCGTGGCTTTTTACCGATAATAATCAGTAACAGTATATTAACTGCGTAGCCCTATTACTATAATAAGTACTCATTAAGAGGTACCATTTTTTTTTTTTTTTTTAGATTATCAAATAATTGTGTAATAAATTCTTAATGAATCGGCGTGGCCCTTTATTATTTACTACTTGCATGGCCCTTAATTATATTTTAATATAAATTTTAAGTATGGTTCTTTTAATATAAATTGTACCTACATGCACACAAACAGATGAAAACTTGATTAAAATACCGTTATTTATTTATTGTTTTTAAATAATGTAAAAAATTGTAAACGTAATTATAAGCGTAATTAGATTCTATTTGACTTTATTATTATTTAGTCAAATTATAATCCAAAATTTAAACTAATATTGAATCACTTTAAGAAATCAATAGTAATTATAACATATAAATAAACAACATTGAAAATATAAAAATTGATTCTAGTTAAGGTTTATACCTTGTATTTAATATTTAATCATTAAAATTATATCGTTTTAAAATATCGTATGAACAGTATATTTAATTAGTTTTCATTTCGAACAAAATCTTCAACAATAAACTATTTGTATTACAAATATTTGTTGTATAAATAATGTTGATTTCACTTTTAACATGTTGCGGGTAGTTTTAAACCACGTACTTTTAGTCTGTGTATTTGCATATTACTCGTTTATTGGTATAAATATAATACTAATCATAGTTTTCAGTTGCGTGGCCTTATTTTATTTCATCTAATTGGATGCATGGCCCTTAATAGTGACGAATAGTGATGTACATTTGTTTACTACAATTAATATTGTCTGCTTATCGACAGTAATTTCGGTTAAATGTAACGTTTCAGTGTATAAACACTGGCGATTCACTTGTATGCAATAAACAACTCATTTTAATATTTACTTGTCGTTCCTTATTTATTTTTTTTCTTTTTTTTTATTTTTTTTTTTTTTAAATTAAATTGTACTCACTTTTATCCTCGTCGCCACTTGTAATGACTCGGGGGCCAATAAAACACACTTTTGATATTTGCGAAGGATATAAAGTATGACGTGCGCACTCGGCTACGGTAGGTGTTAGACTGACGTAACAAAGCGCTTGCGCATACACTACATATACTATTATATTAATTAGTAATAACAATATATTTCACCTTGTCGCTATATTTTTTATACAAGCCACAGAAACAATACAATACAATTCACTCCTCGAATGATACAATGAAATTCGAACATATATTCATAATCATAAAAGGCTTTGTCTCTCTGTCGTGTCATCTGTGAGGGGACTTAATTTCTATAGGTATCGGTGTATGAAATTATAATATTCAATTAGCAGTAAGGTAGGAATTCAAGGTTTTTGGTTACATAGGCTGTGTTTACCTCTCGTCCATATATCTGGCTATCAAAATATAACACTATATCCATATGTATAATACATCCTTGATGACTGCGACAGGTTTTTGTGGTCATCAGTCCTTGACTTCAGATGTTTATGAAAAGGGATGACATTTTTAAATCGAATTTACGAAAAACATTACACAAGGGTATTTCGTGTGAATCTATCTAACTAAAGAATTTTTTGGGGACCGCATTCAAAAACACACACACACACACATACAATAAATAAATTTCCAGAATAATAATTTCATATTTAAATAAACTCGTTTTTGTGTTAAAAAATCTATAATTTCTTTATTAAAAATATTGGAATTACACTTGCTTATTGATCGAGAACATTCAAATAAATTATATACATAATTTCAAGGCAAGCTTAATGTTTGAAAAAAAAAATAGTATGGATTAGTAATTAGCGTTAGACCAGGAGTTTAAATTATGTACCTGTCGCGGTGAATCACCTGTTTAATTTACGACGTGTAACTGTTTTAAAACTCAATAAACAGACTTTTGAGTTTAAATTGAGAAGAATTTACACAAGCTCTGCTTAATCAAATACATCCTTTGCGGTTGGCTTGTTTAAGTTGTACTGAGTTAAATACTCACGTTACTGAAACTCTTCGGCTTTATACCGTGATTTGATGTTAGTGATAAATAAATAATGAATTGTGTATCTTAAAAGGCGATTCGTTTCATTAAATCTCGCGATTCCTTTGAGTTTTGACTATTCAGTCAAAATGTTTGGGATAAATGTATTTTAATATCATTTATTTTTATACATTATACTATATTTTTATAGATTTTAAGTCGAATCTCTGTATTGTTGTTCATGACACTTTCATAAAGATTCTTGACATAGTATTTATTACTATAAAAAAACAGCTATTGAAATACACACCTGGCGTATTAAGTATTTATATGTTACAATATAATAAACTATATACCTATTATAAAATTAAAAATAAATGAATAAGTCAGATGACACTTTATTTTTTTTTTAAATGAAGACATTTTTCATATTAAGAAGAAATGTTTTAAGGTAATGTTAAACTCATACATTTTGAATTAATTATACCTACTTTTGTTATACTTTCTTAGACTCGGAGAATTTAATATATTTACTCAACATTATCCTAAATAAATATTTAAAGTAAAGTTTGTGTCATATGATAACACGAGTTTGATGCGTATGTGCCATTATCGTAAAATATTTTAGTTTCTTTGCGTATAATACTAATAAAAACGAATATATGAAACACAACTTTTTTATGCAACTATAATATTTACCCTACTACACTTTACATTTACACTACTAATGTTATGGGTATATAGATATTTGGCTAATTAAATATATAATTGACAAAAAAGTAATATAATATTGTTTTATTAATCACGTTGATGGTAATTGTATATATTGTTCACTAATCCAATGAAGGACATTGTAGTATATTGAAAGAATATTCATAAGGAGTGGTTCTATCTAGTTAATTACTTTTCGGTAAAAAAAGAGACGATCATATCAGATTTATTCGAAACAAAAGTAACCTACAATTACCATCGAAATATTAATATTACTGTAGATAAGTTGTATCGAGTTTTCCACCGACGAAATATAGTGTGTAGTAAAATAATAACAAAAAGAGTTTCTCCACATATCCTCGGGATATTATAATAACTAATAACATATCTAAGCCCCCACATGGCATGGAATGATAATATACCGGCGAAACGAATAGAATTTTAACAAGGGTCTTTGATGTGGCAATGAATAAACGATTTCGGACATTTTACGACGTACCCGGACGGATTATTCTGCGCCCGTAACGCTTCGTCCTGTTGACACGGGTGGGGCGCTATCTTATATTCTTTATGCACTGTGACGTTACGATGGCTTAATAGTAACAATTATTTGATGGTCACGTGATTTTATTTTATTGTTGTCGCTATTACTTCACCAGACGGGATTATGATAAAGTTGAGACTAAGCACTTTTATACCTGCGTTTGTAACTTTGTGTAAGATGGAGTTTTTATGAATAAATAGAGCAGGTGGAAAACCCAAAGGAATCGTATTTAACCAACGATATAACTAATTGGTCATCCTTAATTATGTTTTTTTTTGTTGTATATGAGACGCACTTTTCTTGTGCTTATACATTTAAAACCTTGATAATAGAAATACTTATATTCTGTCAGTTTTATTTCAATATATTTCTCGATCGTTTTTCACGATATTACAGCTATAATCTATATATATTCTCGGCTTCTTTCTTTGTGATAGCACTGAGATATGGGATCGTTTAACGACGTATCCCTTTCTTTTGAACCTTACATACTTATACTTGGTCAACCCTATTAGTAGCATTTAATAGCTGTGAATCTGTGGAAAGCTTTTTACGTTCTGCGTATAAATTGTCGTTCTATAAAATGAAATATATAAAACGATTCGAATGAAATAATTTCAAAAATAAAAACGCCGTTTTAAAACTTTACGTCTTCGATAAATTCGAGATTTGATTTGTTTATTTAAATCCTTGTTGATTGTTTTTATTGAACAAGCTGTTACCTATATTCGTTAGGCAATAGCTGGGCTAAAATATGTTAGTTTGATAAATGGTTTTATGAGAACATCTTGTGAGTCTTTCAACTTAATTTATATGAAACTTAATTAGCGACAAATATTACTTTAAGAGTAAAACGAGCGATGTTGAGATTGTGGGTAATAATTGAGAGCAGACTTTTAGTTAGGTCCACTCACTTTTATCATGCAAAGTTGGTCTCTTGAAGAGTAAATGAGTGCTCAGTTTAAAGAAACACTTTAATCTTTTCTATAAGCTAATTTTGGATTATTTTCACTATAGAAAATGATTGACATTTTGACTGATATGTAATCAAAAACTGTGAATCTTCATTTGCTATAATTTAATTTAAGCCCCGTCCGGTCCAGAATATAGATTGTACTGAGAAGAATCAGTAAGAAACTAAATAGATCAAATAAATTACAAACGAAAAATATGATTAAATTTTACTTTATTGTTTTGTCTTACACACTGGAATTGAGCAATGGATTGTAGTATTTTTTTGCATAGTTTATTGGTTCGGAATGAACTGTTTTATGGATAATGTATGATTCCTCTGGGATGAATTCATAATAAAGGTGATCGAGTAACTGTCATTATAACTTTGTTCTTTATTTTATGCTGGCTAGCGGCTATGTTTTATAGCGAGGATCTCCTGCTGTGAGTCAAATATTTGATCTAGTGCATGACAAAGATGCCTTCGCAAACACGCTTCACCAAAGAAGACTAGGAAGAAGAAAATTATGGTAAGCGCAACTTGTATCCCGCCTTAATACTACCAGCATATAGTTTAAAAGAGATTTTGGATATCCTGAGGCACCCATGAGATTTAGGTGACCTACGGTATCAAACGTTGTGATACGTGTGAGCTATCCATTGGCATCCACGGCAGTAAGGATAGAGCTATTTCGGAAAGCCTTAGATACTAGTCAAAAAAGCTTCAATATTCACTTTAATGTAATTTTCTATTATTTATTTATTTATTTTTATGTCATAGGTGGCAAACGAGCAGGAATATATTACTCTTTTTAAAAGCAGAATACAAAGTTCCAAAGACTTTGTTCGCTAACTAACTCATAAGTAAAGACATTGACTCATCAATTTGATTTATTTCTGCTTCTTTAGTTTCGGCAACATACTACGTAATCTATTATCGTCATATCAACATAATATATATTAATATTACATCGCAATTTCAATAAAACATTACCAATATATATTTTATAAACTCGCATTATAAAAAAAATATTGTTTTATTTTTATCCATTTTATTTAATATTCGTTTATTGGAAATTAATTTTATTTCTGTAACATCTCGAGATTTCTCTGAAATTGAATGTTCTACGGTAGTCGGGAGTATATATGTACTAGTAAAATATTTACAAAAGAACTATGTACAGCTGAGATGTTTAGTAAATAATTGTACTATTACTTTCCGAGAAGTAATAATAATCTCAACAAAAATAAAACTTCGTAAAACTGTCAATGTAACAATTATTATTTCTGCACATACCTATAAGATTGATTGCGTTAATGTCTCAATCGCATCGATTCAAGTATTATATGCAATCAAATTAGAGAAAAGCCAAGAAATTCATCTTTCCTGGCTGTAAAAAACAAGAGTTATTTTTTTATCCTTGTCCTTCAATCTAAAGTTGTACTGCCCACATTGTACCCGTGCAAAGCCGGGACCGGTAAGCCGCTAGTTTTCATAGAATGTATTATATCAAAATGTTATTAATTTAATGTATGTACTATGTATCTATGTCGATCTGTTCAACTATTTTTTTAATCACCAGAAGTATTTCGATCGTTTGCTAGTTATAGGTTATGTTACATCTGATCTGTCTGATCGATTCAAGGTTGAGTTTCCTGTGATTAGAATGATATGACAGTAACAAGTTCACTAACCTGATGCTGTATGACTATCGGGAATCAGCATAATACTCACCAACTTACAGCAGAGACAAAAAAAACAGGATTACGATGCATAGTAATACTAAGGATATAAATTCAAGACTTCAGAGTATTATAAGTAGGTACGTTCGGAAACTTATGTAAGAAAAGCTTGTATTATGTAAAACAGTTACAAAGAGCGTCTACTGACATATTAATCACAGCGCTGAAGCCGCCCGCAGTCATGACTACAAACGTCAAAACAATACCCCAAAGTTCCGTGGCTTAACTAGTGTTGTAATACTTGGTTTCATGTATATTTCAGGATAATTTGGTATTTGTTATGACTTTAATACGATTATGATAGAATTTAAAGTTGAATTTAGCAAATTTGACGAATAATATACAAGGAGATGCATACTTATCTCGGTAGGTGAGGTATACTTGTTAAATATTGTACCGTTAAGTGATGTTTTAATGTTGATTTAGTCTATCTTATACGTTAATATTACTGGCAAACTTTGAGTTTAACCTTTAATTAGTCGCATGGGACCCCAATTGATTTTGTCATATTTCGTCAAATCATCTTCGATCATCTTTTACTTGATTTTTGATCCGTATTTTTAACAATTAATTTGATTGCGATTAAGCTTTGGTTAATTATTATTAACCATGCACGTAACTATTGTTTGTAAAGTCACTGTAAGTATAATATCGCAACCTTTTTGTACGAAGGAAATTAAACTATCATTTTGTATGTAATATTAAATTAAATAATTATGATAATTCATAAATTGATTAATCATTTTCTTAATCTGGAACGATTTTTAGTGGTTTCTTTTCTTTACTTTTCATTCCGATTTGCTTACTACTATTTTGTTTAAAATTATTATAAAGCGAATTCAGGAAACGTTTGTAATTGTCTAATTATATATATGTAAGGAACATGAAAAATATTTATCGTTATCTTATGAGACCTTGACGGTATTCGATAAATCTTTCTGACCGAATGGCGTGGAAAGCTTCTATGAGCTTGCCGTATACTGTTTCACAACTCGTATGCCTTTATATAGAATTTACGATGTTGTATCATATCTCAACTGAAACTTGCGATTTACGATATATTTCAGAGTTTAGTCCACACAGGTGCACTCTGTATTCCTTCGTTCTCATAGTCCGATATGACAGGGGCGGTAAGAAATGCAGGATCAACAGCTGTACGTGCTTCTCGAGGTACGAGAGTGTAACACATTCTAAATCCTGATCGTTACTGAAAATTATTACTAAATTTGCTTTTTTTTGTTATAACAATGGTGTCAGTCAATAATACAAAAAAAAAATCATTAAAAGAATGATTGAAGACGAGTTTGTAAAGCAATAAATAGGTACCTACGCCCTGTTTTTTCAAACAACCGGAAACTTAAACGGCAGACTTTGAATATTTTTCGTATTTATTTACATAAAAAGTCGGACGAATTCGCCGTTAAAACAACAATTTGCTTTCCAAGTTGTTTAATTGTTGACTTATTGCTGAAAGTTGTATATTGGGGCGATAAACATGGTTTCGTTTCACGCATTGTTGCAATTCTAAATAATGTGTTACGGCGTAATTTCGAATACTGTGAATGTGTGAAATGTCTTGTGGTGTTAATATACGGGTTGATTTTGAAAGAGGTAGGCTATTTATTGCGTTTTATATAATACATATATTTACTTTTAAAAAACTAAATAAAATAGGTAAGTACGAGATATATTGTGCAACCCGTGCGTCTTCTGTTATGATCCATGTATTGTCTGTACTGTGCTATTTTATGAATGAGATGATCGTCTCCACGCCTTTTTCAATTAACGAAAATTTGTTTATTCTTACAGTACATGAAATTAATACTTTTTAAAACGAAATTTAAAAAATACGAGTGAGTTTCTTTTGCCGGTTGTTCTCAGGTCCGAGGCGTTAATTTCCAAAGCGGTGGTAGGTTTTTGACTATCAATATGCAAGTGTAACACTTTCATATTGAATAAAGATTTTTGACTTTGACTTTCTCTCCTAACATAATGAATGTAATTTTAAAGTTAAAAAAATATATATTTAAGCGGTTTCTACATTTATAATTTATGTAACCGTGTTATGTAACAGGAGATGTCGATATATACAAATTGCGTTTTCTTGTCTTACATTATAAATGTTTAACATTTTACTGTTGCATTTATATCCTCAACAATTTCGTTTAACGTGAAAAAAATTTATAACATATCGGCAATTTCTAATTAAATAAGAAAGAAGACCCAGGTGATCTGTTGTGTAAACATTATTTCTTTCTCAAGTCTGTCAAAGTGTGAGTCGAGGAACATTTCTCTTCTTGCCGTAATTACTCTCACTGGAGGTCGGAGCAAGTTTTCTTGCTTTTATTTATATATAATGTACCCATCCTGAAATCGTACGGGTATAATAAAGAGTTTACCTGTATATTTTTCAATAATAAATAATATATGAGATTATATAAATAATTCGGAAAAATCAAACACGCAAAATATTCTAAAATATTTTTTTTTTAATACACTGCCTACTCACCAGTATGATATCTTGCATAGAAGAACAACTGGAATTTAATTGGAAGTCGCAATCGAATGTGGAACATTATTGTGTCGGAAAAGTACAAATCTTTGAGAAATCTGCACAGGTCCGAAGCAATCATAAATAACGTAGTGAAGTGACATCCAAATACAGATAAATATTAACCTGTTGTGAACCAACTGGTTAATAATATAATCGGCGCTGTAAGAAATATTAACCATTCCATTTATCGCCAATGCGTCACCAATCATGGGAATTAAGATATTATCTCTCTTGTGCCTTTAGTTATACCGGCTCACTCACATAAATATAACGTAGTGCAGTATGAGCCGAGATGGCCCAGAACGCGTAGAATCTTAACCGATGATTTCGAGCTCAGACCCAGGCAAGCACCACTGAATTTTCATGTGCTTAATTTGTGTTTATAATTCATCTCGTGCTCGGCGGTGAAGGAAAACATCCTGAGGAAACTTGCATGTGTCTAATTTCAATGAAATTCTGCCACATGTGTATTCCATCAACCCGCATTGGAGCAGCGTGGTGAAATATACTCCAAACCTTCTCCTCAAAGGGAGAGGAGGCCTTAGCCCAGCTGTGGAAAATTTACAGGCTGTTAATGTAATGTAGTGCGGTTTGGCGCAAGAATTTTAAATAAATAATACCTACCTAGACCTACACAAAGTTCTACCATCAACTAATAACATCAAACTGATGAAAGTATTGATTTATAAATTAGTTTAACAAAAAATAACACAACAACCACAGACACAAACACACACAGCCACTCACACACATGTATAATACCTCATTTATAGTATTTTATTTTCCATTTTATCTTTGCCGCTAAATACATTATTGTTTCAATTTGATTAGTTCAATAGGTTTCGCTCTAGAGACTGATAACTGTTATTGAATGTAATGTTGACGGTAGGTAATATCGATATAAATGATTCTATGAGTGCCTTATATTTTAAAATATGTGTTATAAATAAATGAAATAAAATATACTTCTTTGTCCGCTGATCGAACGTGATTATAATATATTTAATTAATTAATTGTAACATAATAATATAATATTTATATCCTTACATTACAATTTACACGAGTTACTAATAGTAGTTAATTTTCGGCAATTAGGAACATGTCCGGGAAATAGTTTGCAATTAATTTTAATAGAAGGACAGAATTAAATTATGGTGTCAAAGCTTCAGTTTAATTAAATAACTCGGTGCCGACGAATGTTTGAATTTTATTGTACTCAAAAATGTATTTTACTAATTAAATTCACTTTGAGCTCCAGCTAAACTACTGAATAAAAAAGCAAAGACTGCATCTTTCAGACTCAGCAAAGATTGTCAGTATATTCATTTGATTTCGATCATATAAGGCTTACAAATATTTATCTTATTGTTATTATAAATGCGTTAAGCTCATTGTTTATCTCAATATTTTTTTTTATAAATGGGATAAAGTCTTCTGTATCATTTTTACAATTGAGCCTTTGCCACAGGAATCAACTTAACTTAACTTTTTTCCTGTTAATGAATTTCTATCTTATTTAAAATACGAGATGTTTATCTATTTAAATAAAATTATTATTATTTAAATGTCTCAAATCAATTCTAAAATTACTTATTAATGGAAACAAATATTTTGATATTTACAAATAAAAAATATCTTATCTTGAACATAAATCTCTTATATTTAGGTTAAGATCACCTAAATATTAATCATGTCTCCAGAACCGTCGTAGCGTAGAACGAACACAGTATAATTATTCAGAGAGGAAACATTAAAATGCTGAAACTTCCTAATAGACGTCACTAACCAAACAAAACAAAAGGAAGATACGTCATCCAGCAGCGTAACGAAGTTGAAACGAAATTCAAATATAATTCAACGCTTTATTTCATTATTAAATTGTTCGTGAACGCGAGATAGCCACGGACTCAGTTTGTGACTTTGTAACGAGGTGAAACTCGTCACTCGACGCTCCAACGCTTCTATAAACGATAGTTTATTTTGATGTTAAGCTATCTAATTGGTTTAAATAGCTAATTTTATAGCCGATTAGTATTTCGATTGCTTTGTATTTGTTATTTATAATTTTTAATCAAGTACTAAAATTCATAAAATGCAAAAGTTTATTACTGATTCTTACATTTGACAATACGTTAATCTTATTAAAAATATACGTACTCAAAAGGAATACATCGCCTGAAACTAAAAGCAATTAGACAGTACATTCATAATTGAAACCAGGAGTGTGAAGTTCAATATTTGGTGCTGTAATATATTTTTGTACGATATAAAGCGATGATACTAGGAAATATTTATTCGCAAACGCTTGTTTTTAGCGAGTTCCAAATTTGTAAATACATATTACAATATGACATAACAAAAAAAATACATAAAACGATACTTCTTTTTAAAGCGCTTATATATACGTAGTTCCATACCGTTGATTTTTTTATTCTAATACCTTTTCTTAAACTCTACACTTTAAATTCAATTGAAATTATACACACAAACGCTCGCACACGCTCACATATAATATTATGCCGTTCAATTTTATTGGGACAACTTTTCTAAAATTCGATGCTAAAATTACAATATAAACGCACACATACGTATATAATACCTGTACATAATAAAGGAAAATTTATTAAAATAGTTTTTCTTAAGCTCTGTGCTATAAGTACAAGGAAGAATTTTTAACTAATAAGTATTAATTTATTTCAAAAATTCCGTATTATACTGTAAAAATATGTTTAGCCAAGTCGTAATATAATATAACTTGCTCATCTACAATTCTACGATCTAGTAATTTTATACGGACGTTAGATAAAATTAAAAAAATAGTGTTTAATTTTCTTTTCAGAAATTTTTGTTTTTGTTACATTTTATTCAATTCCTCTATTGTGCTATCCATGCTCTTACTAATCTTACGAGGAAGAACATTTTATATTTGATCTGACTACGGTGGGTATATTGTTTCAGTCGCTATGTATGTATGCCTCAATTGCCTCATTGATCTAGTGCCCAGATATAAGACCGTAGATCTTGAAATTCTGGGTTCTATCTTATCGATCAACTCGGTCGGGGCGATTAAAAACTATTGGGATTTTCTATCAAAAAATGATCAGTAATAGTCCTGAGTATGAAAGTTCGAAGTATGTACAATCCCGAAACTCGAAAAGCACATAACGCCGTTGTTGCTGCGCCTGCGCTCTATCAGGTCATTTTGGATTTGATGTCCCGTCAGATTATGAGTGAAGGAATAGAGTGAACCTGTGTTTACGCACACAAATGTGCACTATAATATGTCCTGCGTCGTTATCTGGTCTCCCTTGAAATGGGCCCCCGTATCTGAAATCGGTCAAGACAACATCATCCTGTACGTATAATTTCCATGGTTTTAACAAGGTCAAATTTTGCACAGGGATTCCTTCAGTAATTTAACTGAGCACTAAGATTTTAATGGGGGTAAAGATTGTTGATGGGGTTAAATATCAGATGAAAGTTGGCACGAAAATTCGGTATTTCTATTGTTAGAAATATGAAAAAAGTATTTAAGCTGATGTTTATAAGATTAATACAGATGAAAAATTCAGTTGGATATTCATACCAACATCATCATCTTAAGAGGGGGTGAAACTTAAGATGAAAGTTTGTATGGAATTTCTTAATTCTTGAAAGACATGAAAAACAGTATTAAAGCTTCTCTTTATTTGTAAAAGACATTTATAGTGTTTTTCGATGAGAAATCCTATCTGGCACACGACTAATCGTACTAAAATCTAAAGTAATAAGTAATATACGTATGTAAATAGAATGTTGCTTTCTGTTTCAATGGAGCGGAGTTGTCGATTCGATTCACTCCGCAAATCAGTCGCATTTTGCATTACCATAAGATGTGATTGTATCGTGCAAGATTCTGTAAGCTGTATAGGACAATTTTTTTGAAGAAAGTGCATCGAAGGCACACTGATATGGCAGTTTAATGTATAGCAATACAAAATGTCATAGAACCGTTCTTGTGCAACTGCTAACCAAGCAATTAGCTATAGCATAATTAGTTATATGTATAAGCCTACTTATTACTAACTATAATATACTTAAAATCAAAATAATTATGGTTAACTTTTGAAACAGATTTATTTTGGATGGTTTCTATGAAACATTGATGTTGAACCTCTTTTAAAATCTATCAAAATATATATTTTATCTTAATAATTCGTAAATAAAGTAACAGACCGCTGGTTCTCTTCCAATAGACAATTCGAGATTGTTTCAGCATAGCGGAGCTGTCGGCGAGGTCTGCTCCGCAATTTAGCGGCCATTTGCATCACAATCGAATGTGATTGCGATGCGGAGCGAAAACTCTACGTTATTGGGAATACGCGAGTGACTCGTGCGGTTAAGATATACGTATCGTTTCCATCGAGTTTTTACTCAAATACAGAAGGGTATTAAGAAATCAAATATATTTTTTCTATGTCAAGTAATTCGATTCAAAAAACTATAATTGAGGAATTTCGTTTAATTATTCTTTTAGAAGAAAATAGCAGTGTGTGTGTGTATATTATAATTCTGACATATTAACTATTATTTTAAAGTTTAAGAAATATTCCCAATAATTATTATTTCAGGACCTTAATTAGTTGCAGTAAAATATTTTAGCATACTCTGAGGAGTATACTTTGCTATAAATACCGCAAAAAACATACCAGTAAAAGCTATGATACAATAATATGTGTTTGTTATAAGAATACCCGGCTACATTCAAAAGTCCTTCTAAGCATACAAGTAAAATATTTACTTTTGCAAAAATTCAAGCATGCTTTATCACATCACGGTTCGTTACTGTAATTTTCAAAAGAACCCGCTTATGGTGGGCATCGGGCCAAAATATGATTACGCTGTCGGAAAAGTTGGTACACGTTGACCCTTAAGCTACCGGTCACGTTTGACCGGTAGCTTTATATTCAAAATATAATTTAAAAAATTCTGTTAAATTTTTCTGTCTGTTTTATTAGGCTATGTTAAATTAAAAAGGTTGAATTAAAGCGCGGGAATGTGAACAAATGTGTAAAATGAGGTGTACCTACATAAAATTAAGTATATTTAATGTACGAATTTCAGACGGTTAATAATAATCATTATTTCTATACTATTTTGGTTGTTTACATACGTAGTTTTATAAATTAACACACTCATTAGTTTTTAGTTCCTATTATTGTTGGATACCCTGAGCGTGAGTGAACTTGACATTTTTTATTATATTTATATTTCTTATACAAAAAATTTGAAGATCTTACTATAAAGATAAAACTAAGCTAACGGCTAATTTACCATTTGATGAAATATTCCGTCTTATCTTACTGCAGAATATAAATTCTAATTTTGATTTACACTTTCTCAGTGCATGAAACATGTCCTCAGATTTGGCTGCTCTAGTTTCGTCTATGCTGTAAAAATAAACAAGTTTTTATGTTCGTTTCAAGATTTATTGTCATATAGTTTTGGTTGCTTTTGTAAGATACTTTCAAGTGCTCGTTATTTGGAACGTATGTTTTATAGGTTTTTTTTTTAAATTTAAAATTTAATTTTAACTTTAAATACAACTTTACTGTTGATACCAACAAAGACATATATTTTATTTAATTTTTAGATATAAATAAGGCTCTGAAAATTCCCAATGCTAGTCAAAGACCTCTTGTCAAATAAAAGAGCACGAAGTTTAATCCATTACGTCGCTCCTCTGCGGATTGGCGGCTATATATATCTCCGATTTTTATTGACACATGCAGACTTCCTCGCTCATTCGTTTCCTTTTAACATTGGAAATGTAATAATTTGTAAACAAATTTTTAACACTTCAAATAATATGTCAGTGCTCGGATTTTAATCTACTTTTTGATTTGAGTTTCATATATTGCAGGAAGGCAGACATATAAACGACTCTCCTGATGTTGAATTGTTAACCCTTACACATTGACACGGTATAAAACATTCCATTAAGTATTAATGAGGTTAAATATTTTATGTCCCTGATGCCTATATACTCACTATTCATACAATAAAATACAAATACAAAGCATCTGCTGCCTCTCTCGTTTCAAGCTTTGCTGGTGACTTGGATTACCTTAGAGAGTTATGTCGAGACCCCATATCTTAAGTGCATACGATAACATAAAGACATTCAGCTAGCGTCCACAACAGGAATGCTTGAAAAGAAGGTCCTAATACAAGATTTGATAAATAATACACTTGAATTAGTCGTTCTGATCTTCAACTGATAATAACACATTTATTATATACAGTTTTCACACATCTACATGGGTATACGTGATGCATTTAGTCCACGCCGATATAACTAAATTAAAAAATGTTTTGGCTTTTATGGCTAACCGCATTGCTTACCTGAACAGTGTGCTCGTGATATACAGTACTAAAGTGATTGATGTGTTGAATATATAGCAGTTTAATTCCATTTTATCATTTTGTTTAAACAATCAATACAAAGTTACAAATAATATTTTAATTATATTATCATGGTGGCTGATTAAACGAGTTGTTTTAAACCAGAGGGTTCTGTGCATGCCCGTCATGGTAGGTACCATCCTCTCATCATATATTTTTCCCCTAAGCAGCCATACTTTTTATTGTTGTAATCCGATTTGAAGGGTGAGTGAACTAGTATGCAGGGTTGGTGGTACATCGTCGATGTAAGGAATGATTAATATATCTTACAGCACAAATATCTATAGGCGGCTGTCAGGTGGTCCATTTGCCCGTCCGCTTAAATATTACGTAAAAAATAAATGTCCTGTGTCACCAACGACCACTTAGTTTTAAAGCTTGTAAAACATTCCCAAAGATGTTAAAACAATTACCTACATGCGAATTGTCTTTTGCAGGAATAGCACTGTAGTTTCCGTCTCCATACCTTTAAACTACTAGAAACTTATTCAATAAAGGCAAGTTGTTAAAAATATCCCGTGCAATCTAAAATCTCCCGAGTTTCATATTACAACTGCCGCCGACATAGTTACACGGAAAAATGCCCTGCGATGTCACCTTGGGAAATTTTACAGTCTACAACATATTCTCACCTAGCGGGTCGGTGGTATTTCATAGAGCTTCTAGTGCTATGGTGTGAGGCAAAGGCTAAAGCGATCGTATAAGAAGACCTGCACCGATGACATTTAACTTAATTATTTATGTCTATCAATAAATTTGAATATTGCGAATTTATATTGACAATTCCCATTTTAATTGAGAATATTCTGCGTTTTAAGCTTTCCCGATATATATAATTCATATTTATAAGTTGCTCGGTTTGTAACCGCGATCATATCATATCAATATGTATGAGAATATTCTCAGTAGCATTGAAAATGATTTTGTATATTGTTTGAATATCGCAATAAAATGTTGACTATATTATTTATCAGGAACAGTTCGTACACGAGTTTATTAGTGACGAAATTCGTAAAATGTTATGACCTACTGAAATATAAATTACATTCATTTATAAAGAATATAAACATATTTCAAAATGAGTTTGAGAAAGCTATTACTGAGTGTTTGGTGGGATTGTTGATGGTTAAATATAAAATTTCAAAAGTAATGAACAACCTGCTTTGTTAGAGTGTAAGTAATAGTCCATTGGCTAGAACACGTGAATATTAACAGATGAAACTTGAAGATTGCGGGTTCAAATCCAGCCACATGTGTATTCACTGCATTGGATTAGAGTGGAGCAAAACCTTAAAACCTTCTTCTAAAGAAGAGAGGTGGCCTACTCTAGTAGTGGAGCATTTAAAGGATGTCACTTTAATTTTACGGTTTAAAAATTGTAATATAATTAAAATATTGAGATTTTTGTCGATTAAACTAAATTAGAATTACATGTGTAGGTATTTTTTAAAAGTACTATATATGTGTCTCCAAACACATCCGTGCCTTTGCTGTATCTTATTTGTAATTTGTATCAATATTATTTTAACGCGTCCGATGAATGTTAACTTTGATGATCCGACGAGAACAGATATATTCTACATGGTACTGAAGTTGGCGTTTACAACTAAAAAATATTTAAAAAAAAAATCATTTAGTTTTAGATACATTAAAGAAAACTAAATAAATATTATCTATTTAACTGTTCAAAAACTTGACCCTTGAGTTTGTCTCATGTCTGATTTGGTTCTATCAGTGGCGGTGGTGAGAAGTTATGGATAAGAATTAGTGAGGGATGGCGTAGTTGTGGCTGTTTGTGTGGCTAAGTATGTAAAAGTTGACCTTTCTACACTTGATGACTTTTATGCGTATGTTTCTTAGTGTGATATTACATACCTTTACCTGAAATTCGCTTTTCGTATGTAATTTAGACGCAATCTTCACACGTTCACGCGAGCGGGCGTTTTATACTAGATTCAGATATGCGACCCCCTTGAGACCTTTCGCAAAATAACTTTTAGTGAAGTATTTTTATTAACCGCTCGCTTTGAGTATCAAATGGTAGATTGAGAGATATTCAACTTTGTAATGCGTGAATTATTCATATTTTTGGTATAAAAGTTTTATGAAAAGGGAGTGTGTATTTTGAATTTTTAGGTTCGTTCAAATTTTCTACTTTGAATGTAATGGGCTTTGTGATTACAGAACTGTGAATTGAAGCGGCTTTTACTGTCTACTATATGAAAATGCATAAACAAAATCTATCCTTTTAAACATAACAGTACATTCCACAATTGAAATAAAATTTTTATTCAATTGGTATTAAAAATAAACTTATGTATCGTCATAACGAGTATAATATAGAATTTGTATGTGATGTAGTAGCCATTGGTTCGGAATGTATATTTCGCCTTATAAATCCTGCAATAGGACTTAGTTCGAATGTCTAAATTTAAATTTAGTAAATTTTGTATTAAAGACTGGTATACGAGTATATGGTATAGTAGTTCGCTAGGGCCCATCTTCAAAAATAAAGGGGATGTACAGGATTGCAACAAACATAGAGGGATAAAGCTCATGTCACATACTATGAAAGTATGGGAGAAGGTAATAGAGAGAAGATTGCGAGAAGAGAGTGAAATTACCCAAAATCAGTTTGGGTTTATGTCAGGTCGAGGGACAATGGACGCTATTTTTGCACTCTGCCAATTGTGCGAGAAGTACAGACGTGCTCACAAGAACCTGCACATGGTGTTCATTGATCTCGATAAATCCTATGATAGGGTGCTTCGTGAAGTGTTATGGTGGGCATTGAAAGAGAAAGGTTTGCCTGAGAAGTATGTGGAGTTAGTCAAGCTATGTACAGGGGATCCTGTACCTACGTCCGATCGTCTGCCGGCAACACCGACCAGTTCAGTGTGGCTGTAGGGTTGCACCAAGGGTCGGCTCTAAGTTCTTACCTCTTCCTGCTAATTATGGACGCTCTAACGGCGGAAATACAGGAGGAGGCACCCTGGTACATGCTTTTTGCCGACGACATTGTACTGCTTAGTGAAGATGGACCTGAGATCCAGAGCAGATTGGAAGATTGGCAACAGAAACTGGAGAATGTTGGCTTGAAAATCAGTAGAACGAAAACTGAATACATGTTCTGCGATTTCGGCGGTCTCTCCCGTCCTGAAGCCATAGCGCTTGATGGCGTGGCCCTTCCAGTCTGCTCTGACTTACGGTATCTCGGTTCACTCATTCAAGGCGATGGCGAAATAGATTGAACGGTGAAGCACAGGATTAACACAGGGTGGATGAAATGGCGGCAGGTTACGGGAACAATTTGTGATCCCCGTATTCCCCTTAAACTTAAGGGGAAGATCTATAAAACCAATGCAGACCTGCTGTTCTATATGGATCAGAGTGTTGGGCTATAAAAGGGATGACTGAAAGACAATTGCATATGGCGGAGATAAGAATGCTGAGAGGAATGTGTGGTGTTACGCGAATGGATAGAGTAAGGAATGAGTACATAAGAGGAAGTTTGAAAGTGGCACCGGTAACCGAGAAGCTATCTGGAAACCGGCTGTCTTGGTATGGGCATGTTATGCGGAGGAATGAGGACCATGTTGTGAGAAAGGTTTTGAGAATGGATGTGGATGGATATAGAGGTAGGGGACGACCCAAGAAACGAAGGATGGATTGTGTGAAAGACGATATGATTAGAAAGAATGTTACTTGTGAGATGACGTCCAACAGAGAAGTATAGAAGAAGAAGACATGCTGCGCCGACCCTAAGTAAAATTGGGATATGGGCAGGAGGATGATGATGAGACTGGTATACGAGTCAAGAAAAAAAAGTTGAAATATAAAACAATAAATATAATACCAGCTAATCATTTTACATTCCAAGATAAATTCTATCTTTTTTTATAGTTTAATTTTTCAATATTATTTTATATTGTCAATACTTTTATATTATCAACCTACCTGCGTGACTTAATATGCTTAAATGCATACATATATGCATAAAATGTATTCATAAAAAGTTAAAAATATCTCTTTGAACGTAAATCACTGTGTACAGAATTCGTATTCGCAAATATTAACCGTTTTAAGGCCAAGTAAGTATAACGAATGTAGACGGATCTCAGGGTTTACTGCTTGTGAGTTCATAAAAAGCTTTGCCCAACGTAATTGTGTTTTATGTTTGGAAGACCTCCGCTAATATGCCACTGCCTTCGCTATTTTTCCTCTTCATATTTTTAATTATCTGTCCCCCGCTTAGCCTCAGCTGTAGTTGGACGTTAAGGAAATTAATTGCTCGTGCAGTTTACAGTTATTTAATATTTAAGCGTCTTTGAAGTTGGAAATTTGTAATGAAAATTAATGTCTTAATTTATGGTGATTTTTCAATAGTAGTTAAGGTTTTTTCGTATTAAATTATCTTCTTTAATTAATGAATAATAATTTAAGAAAAAAGTATCATCACTTACTTAATTTTAAGTATCCATTTTTGGTCACTTTAGAAAACTAGCTCTTTCATGCCACTTCTCCCCTACTCCTTACGTGACGGAGACGCTCATATGGGTTTCACCATCATTGGAAATATAAAACACAAATAACTTTTTTTAGGTTTTTATAGTGCCACTCATTGAAGGTAATAAGCATAAATTTTGTGAATTTGTTTATAAATTTATTGATTAAGTAATCTATACATATAATAAAATTGGAGCGTCTGTTTGTAATATTAAAATAACTCATTTTTACTAAATGCACTTGCAATGTATGTATACACGGTACATATACCAAAATAACATTTTTTACAATTTTTATCTGTCTGTCTGTCTGTTTGTTTCGACTAATCTCTGGAACGGCTGAACCGATTTCGACGGGACTTTCACTGGCAGATAGCTGATGTAAGAAGGAGTAACTTTTATTTTAGAATTATATATAGAATCAAAATAAAATCACGCTACAATATCCAAATAGTTTAAATTCAAGTCGCGGGCACAGCTAGTCTTAAAATAGAACAGTACAAAACAAAGGATAAATATTTGTTGCTCATTTTAACCAGTTGCATTTATAACATCACATGCGTAGTTTTCTTAAATATTTAAATAAATTTGGAAATAATTCTGCATTGTAGAATTAAAAAAATATACATTATTTAAGATTAGTGACTTCCCTGCGCTAATAAATAAAACACAGCCATATGCGTCATTGAAATATAAATCGAGATAAACAAATACTTCATACAAAGGAAAGGATTTTCAACATCGATTTCAATCAATGAGAAAGCGTCTGAAATATCATTTAAAAGAAGCTACAGTTATATCTATGCGACAAAGCCATACCTTTGTTGTAGTTGTCTGCTTTACTTACACAGGAGTAATCGTAACTTCTAAAGTTGCGGTCACTTCGGTTACGCTTGGTAGCGCATGCGTATTTAGTCTGTAAACATATATATAGGTAAATAGCTTTCCTATAACATAAACCTCACATGTATGACAATGATAATTAAAGCGCTACCGCGCTGCACAACAAACTTCTTCGACCCGTCCTTTACAATGCTAATAAGTCTCAAACGAGCATACAGACTCTAGGGTCATTTCATATTAGTACAACAAACATCAAAGTTATTTAACTTAAGTGTAGTATGAATAATAATTATGTTAATACATTAATAATACATTATTTATATAGTTTATCCAATAAGACTACTTGCATGTACATTTGTTTATTTGCTCCTAGTTTTCTGTTTTTTGCATTGCGCGTCTAGTTATTTGTATTCGTGAGTTATTTTGTCATATTGTGCAGCATTCATCAGATTGATGGCATCTTTAAATTCGTTCTTATGTATGATTTTACTAATATTTTATTGTGTGTCTTTGCATGTTCAGTAATTGCTACTTTTTGTAGAGGACGGAAGATCCTTAGAAGGACTCTACAGAACAGCCTCAGTTAACAAACCAGCCCGCACCTTCTGTCCCAGCTATGGAGAAACTAGTATTAAAGGTGTTTTAGGTACTCTGACATACAGAGCCACATTTTTGAAAAAGTTCAGAAAATAAATGATCCAGGTGTTATAATTGATAGTCAATTGAGTTTAATACCGCATATAGATAATTTGATCATAACAACATTTTAAACGTTAGGGTTTATAGTAAGAAGGACAAAATAATTTAAGAAATCAAGTAGTAGACTTTGTTCAACTTAATGGTTCAAAGTAAGCTAGAATACTGTTCTACTGTCTGGAGTCCGTTCTATTAAACTCTTAAGTAGATTTTAGAAAGAGTACAGAAAAAATATGAGCCATTTAGGGTTTAAGAGTAATAAATGAAATTGCACTAAAAGTAACAATTATCAGTTAGACCTTTATAAGTTTTTTTGTTATTGATGTCTTCAGAAGACTTTTTGTTTTAACATGGTGAGTTAAACTGTAAGAGTTTCATCGTTTTTTGTCAATAGTTGACACTCAGGTAGCGAACAAAAAAAACCCTCTAGGTGGGGGAATGTTTAAATTCATTATTCCGCTTCAACTAAAAAGTATATATTTTCATCATTCTCCTTGAGACGAGATAGCTTAGCCTTTGGGGGATAATGCGCTTGTTTACATAATGTTCATATAAAAACGTGCTTATATTTTATTTTAATAAATAATCAGGTGTTATCAGTTTTATCCATGCAAAGTTGGGAAGCTGGCTGAACCAAGATGGTTATGCGGTAGACGTGGCACGTAATTCTCACGTGTATCTTGTAACATTGTGTTAAAACCTTCATGTGAAACGAATATGATCAGCGAGGTGGGATAATCTATACGTATTCTCTAAATAAAAAATCTTATTACAGAATATTTATTGTCGGTTATTTTTACTTTTCAAAGTCAGGGGAAAAGCTTAAGGAATACATTATCTTAAAGAAACATGTTTATGTATAATAATCATAATTTTATTCCATAAACTGTTGTAAATAATTGACTTAAGAATTGAGCTTTATAACCAGTGTAAAATACATGGATTTTTATAAAAAATGGCTTTTGAATACTTCATGCCTAAATGTTTAGAATTTTTAATACTGGGAATTTAAAAATTTATGAGAAAAATATCTTGTATAGGCGAATTCACTGTCCATATACATATGTATATTGTGCGGCTCCATCCAATTTTATTTTTTTTCCATTGCACTTACCGAAAAAACTGCTGTGTATTTTCTCAGGCCAATAATATTTTATCGAAGAAAATTTATCAGCCCTTTAAAAAATGTCAAAGGTTAGAGAACGCTAATTTTATTCAAAGAGTCTAAAATAAAAGACTTATTTAAGTTTAAAATCTGATACAATTTCTGAAAAAGTCACGATTTCTTTTATATTCTTATACTCAAATTTTGATTGACTTAAGAACATGTTTCACAGAATCTAATTTGTAATTTAAATGCTGAAATATCAAAAGTTTTTGCCATAACTTAAGTTTCAATTTCGTCTGCCTCACTACGCTGCGCTACTTTATTTAAAAATAATACAAAAATTAGCATTTTAAAAACAGCCTATAAATAAATTGATTAATATCTTATAACATCTAGAGCTAGGGTATAAGGTTTGCTTTTTGTTTCAGAATTAAGAAAAAAAAAAAAAAATGGCGTACGATTGATGTTTTCCTTATACATTCTCAAAGTAGATCGTGTACCTGATAAGAAAATATGTTTATAAAAAAAAAAAAACCTACCATTAATATTACTCGTGGGACGCCAAACTGGTCCAACTTTCGTTATTACCTTTCCCTTCTCAGAATTGCGATTCATATTGCGCGAAATACCGGTAGCTTTCTCAACACCATCAATATGTATATATTAAATAAAGTTCTTAATATAATTAATGTACAACCAATAATAACTACTAATCAATGTAAATATGTCTTTTTAAAAACGTGTAGCTGTGGCGGCGGCGAGTTTATCATTAATTACAGTTTAGACTAATAATTAGGGGTATACCCTATTTTTCAGCCTTTCATTATCTGACGATTTCACGATTCGCAATTCGATATGACCAGAAATACTTAGGCTTAACGGATAACGTGTCTTCCGAAGTATAATATTGGCAACTTCCAAACTTCGGATTACTAATAACTTTCTTTACAGAAAAGCCCCTTGAATTTCCCTTTAAATTGGATTCGACTGATAGAAGATTTTAACCAAAGACCTCTGAATATTCGGGCTCATACGCCTGTCTTTAGAAGAATTAGGTAATTGCATATGTATAGTGAGAATGTAAATCAGCCAACTGACGTTGAGTTGCCATTATGTTTATTCAATTTGCTGATTTTATGATTTATCTGTCTGGTTAAACTAACTCTAGAGTACGTGTAAAAAATATGGCATGAGTGAATTATTTTTTTCTTCTGTATTTTCTGGACATTCGAATACGCAAGCGATCACGTTCAAAATACAGTTCAAAGAAATGGAATGGGAACCGCTGGTTTCTAGAGGGTATTCTCATGTACTCGGCCCTGGTGTAAGTCACACTCTCCCAAATTTAGGGGGAAACGTGTAAATGCGTTTTTATAGCGAAATAAAAAGTGTTACCATGTTTTCGCTGACAATACTAATTTTTCACCTAAAAAAATAAACAAAAGTTGCAAGGGTATAAACTATGGAGTTATCTAAGTCTAAAAATGATTTTTCTAAAACTACGAATTCTTAGATCTCTGTAATATATTAAATATATCGAACTATATATTCTTATGAAACATTTTTAATTATATTTCACTTACAACCAATATTCCGTGTTCTAACAAATTTCATAGTAGAATATATGATCAACTTGGCCCAGAAATGATGCCCCTTTGTTATATTTCCAATAACACAATGCCAACACAAAATCAATAGGTAACTTATAAGATTTTCGTACCACAAACTGGCATTAACACGACAATCTTGGAAGGTATTTGGAATATTTAATACCGCTGTGGGATACATACTCACACACACCGGATTTCAGTGAAATATTATGCTGCGAAAATGAAAGTATTACGGTTAGATGGAACGCGAGACACATATTATATTTTGTCGAGTTGCTTTTATACAGAATTGAATGAGAGTTCATATTGCCTGCTAAAGAAATTATTTCATTAGAGACGGTAATTTAAAGGTAAATTAAACGTCTTGGTATATTTCATTTAAACATTCCTGACTAATAAATAACTCGTTATTTAAATTTTTTAACAGTTTCAGGTGATTGTAAGTCCGTAATGTTATGATAAGGTAATTAAAAAAAAAAGAAAACATTTTTTTGTGTCGAAAAGTCATTATCCTTAAATTAGTATTATTCAATGTTAATGAACGTACAATTATAGCTCTCAACTGTTTTTTCTCTATCCGTAGACTTACCCTATTGAGACATCATTAATAAACTAGCTTATTGATGGCTACGCCACGAACACGTCAATATGTGCGTGAAGCGTAAGCAATGTAGCTTTGGCTTAGGTTGCTCGCAAACTTACGACTTATACCAATTACAAATACATTAACTTAACCCAAAATTTTATAAGTGAACTGTTTATGTTTATAATAATTATATTAACTTTACTTGGTGGTAGGCCTTTGTGCAAGCCTGTGCCAATGGGTAGGTACTACCCACTCATCAGATATTCTACCGCCAAACAGCAGTACTCAGTATTGTTGTGTTCCGGTTTGAAGGGTTAGTGAGCCAGTGTTACTACAGGCACAAGGGATGTAACATCTTAGTTCCCAAGGTTAGTGGTGCATTGGTGATGTAAGGAATGGTTAATATTTCTTACAACGCCATTGTCTATGGGCGGTGGTGACCACTTACCATTAGGTGACCCATTTGCTTTCCGCCTACCGATATCATAAAAAAAATTAACTATCCTGTTTGCGCTTATGCTGTTTTTTGATTTAGGTTTTGATATTTATTGAAGAATCGAACGTACTTTCTCTTGCACTGCCGTGTGCATAAACAACCTGCAGAAAATTCCAGATCACGCTTCTCCTATTGAAATGAATGCGAGTAAAACACTGTCGAGTACGGAAATAATGCTTGAAAATGCCAATGTGACGTACAATTTTGAGGCTTACTTACGTCTCGTATACCTGTGATCTGAAATAGTATTACTTCAATACTAGACATAAAGTACAGATTCAAATGTATATGTTATTCTACTTCAAAAAAACAATTCTTTGTTATCCCTTTTCTGGTGTGATTGGAAATGAGTCTGTTTAATTATATACATGAAGTATTCAATAGGCGATACAAAACTTGTCGCCTATGCACTTATGAAGCGGTGACAATGCGTCATCATATTGTATTTTGTATAAAATGTGCGTATTATTTGGTGACAATGAGGTTAGTTTGTAAATTATCGTATAATATCCGCACGTTTGTACTTGGCTTGATACCGAACGCAAATACACTCATAATGCTTCAAGTGATCGCAATGCCGTATTAATCGCGCTAATGAATTTGTAAAGCAGTTAATAGGTTCTGTAGAACATACATAACCACGTAGGTTACCCTTATTTGTTCGATGATAGAGTTCAAAATCCTTTCCAAGTTTAGTTGAAAGTACAAGTGATACTGTACACCTACATTAACTTATCGTTTCAAGAAATTGATCAATGTAATCTATACCTTATTACAATGGTTTTCAGTTCGAATTTCCTTCTGGTTATACCTGATATGTTTCCATGTATGTAATTGAGGTAGATATATCGATAATTGCGATACCTCATTTAGGGTTCGATTAATATGTGCGAATAATGTTGTTAAGATATTTTCCGATATTAATCTCACTTTTTACTGAATACTATAGAAGCGTAAATTTGCGTGCTTCATATTTAAGTATGATTAAAAACCATGGTTAAATGAGTTTTATTAAAATAACTGAACGGTCACGGGACGCGAGGCAGATGTGAAATAGATAGTGATTTATTATTTATGTGAAATATACATATAGTATTATATAAAGAGTAGAGGACACGAGTTTGTAGAGGACGGTGGCTGAATGAAGCATATCAACATATTAGAACATTATGGCATACGAGTCGATTTCATTTCTTTAGGGCGCTAAAATAAATCTATTGAAGTAAATTTTGTGTTCTTGGTATTTGATGAAAACATCATGGAATATAATAAAAAAATCTGTTAGTAAAAATGTTGTATTGCAATTTACGCCGAGAAAGGCGGTCGTGTTACAGCTAGTACTGAATAAAAGTTCTCGTCCATGACGTCAGAACGTTTAATTAACCAGTTTATCTTCAGTATTTTATTTATAAAGCTGCAAGGAAATTTAGGATTAATTTTAATATATTGAAATACATCTCAGAGTATGCTTAAACCTTGCATTCAAACAACTATAAGTTGGGACTAACTATGTTATCGGATTCAGTTAAAAAAACATATAGACTCATATAGAATTCTCCAAAATAAAGAGACACTTGATAAATTACTCGCTACAAAATCAGTGGACGGATTGACAGAAGGAAAAGGGACTGACACAATAGTATAGTTTGTTTTGGCTCGCTCGCGAGACGTGGCATGAATTTGTTTTGGCTGCGAAGAAAAGGTCAACATGTGATGGATTAAACTGTACTAACATTGGTTGAGTAAAATAAAAAGTTTGTGGAAACAATTTGTCGTTGTGTTTCTTTATTTAAAAACTATGTGGATATCGGATATTTTGTAAAGTTAAAAATGCTTGGTCTCTTCGATCTTTAAACGACTCAGATCTAATAACAACTTTTGATTTCTGCGAAGCTGTGTAACTTTATATCTTTAGTTCTTAAAAGGTATATGTAACACAGCGTTTAAACTTAACTGTATCATCACAATACAAAATTACTTCTTAACTCATTCATTAGAAGTATCCAGCGATCTTAGAGTTGCTCTTTCACCTGGAGAATTCGGGAATGGCGCACATTCTCCCGACCGTAGTTCTCAGCCGCAGCCGTTCCAGCATTTGCATCTCATTGGGAATGCAACCGCGGCCGAAGAGTTATTTGGACTTTGGATATGACATTTTTTTATTTGATTTAAGATGTCTACTATTAACTCAATATAGAAAAGATATAGTCTCCTCAAAGGGAGAGGTTTGGACCTTATTTCACTACGCTGTTCCATTGCGGGTTAGTGGATACACATGTGACATAATTTAATTAAAGGAATTATAGGTTACTATTACGATGTTTCCTTGACACATTGGTGACGTAAGGACTGGTTATTTTTTTACGCACTACATTTGTTTATGATTATCGGCTTAATTTTGAAATATTTAACTAAGAAAATTTATATTTGATTAAAAAATCAAGATAATTTTGGGATAAATTTCCAAAAGATGTGATGTAATTGTAACGATATTTAAATTCTAGTATTTGATTAAAATTAAAAATGTTGTTTTTTCACGTGTCTTTTGAAACATCAACCCTTAAAGTATTATCAATGTAATTAAAAATCAAAGGAAAAAGAACGTGTGTTTATTTTGTTGATCAAACAATGAAATGACGATTTTTTTACCGCAGACAAAGTTCCCGACGACAAGCTAGTAAATACATAAATGGCAAGATATTTTGCAATTAATCGCTTGTAATTATCTGTCCTCTCCCCGTAGTATAGAATTAAAATCTGATTATTTAGTAATGTACCTTCTCCATTTTAACAATGGCCTGTCATAACTACGTCATTGTCGAGATTTTGCAAGCAATTTCCGCCTTAGCGACGAATGCAAATACGAGTGAAATGTGTTATTTATCGCGTGAATTAGAAATTGCGTTGTTGTTCTACAATACATAAGACGTTACATAAACAACGGGAAATTTGAAGAATATTCAAAATAGGTTTAATATTTAATGTAAAGAGAATAAAAGGGTTTATGCTATGGTAATAAATTCAGAAGTCACGTGAAAAATCTTGTAAAATGACGATTCTAAGGCGTGTAAACGCATAGTCGGATTTTGATAAATTGAACTCGTCTTATTTACGACAGATTACATTAATAATATAATTTGTTTTAAATAAAAAATAATCAATTATTTTTTATACTTTTATATAGAAAGCTATTCATAATTATTTTTATAATTATTATTATAAATATTAAGGTAGAAAGTCTTCATCTAAATGATTTTAACAAATGCTATTCATCTTTTAAGACTTTAAGTTTAAAGTTAAACACTCAAGCCATAACGCATTGATTACCCAACTTTGACGGTTAGACAAGAGTGGATTGACTCAGAGTTTAATCCTGTCATTTCATCACCCAGAATCTCTATTTTACTTTATAAAGGCGAAACTAGTTTTGAGCGTCCCAAGGTGTCTTTAAGTGTCCGAAGGGTCGCCCTAAGGGACACGCGATTGACCTAATTAGGGTAAGTGATGTAGAAAATTACACCCAGATGGGTCTAACCTAATTGCCGGTTTTTGATCGACGCCTCTGGGTTCAGAAAGTATAAGATATGTTTTAGTGCTTACTAGTAATTTACTTACCAGAAAATAATGGATGAGCTTTGCCGTAAAAAGATTGAATTTAACTAATATAATGTGATAAGACATATTTTAAAGGTATCGAACAATTTGATACAATTCTCCATCAATATGTATACAGGCTTGTGTTAGGCCACAAAGGTAACCTACCCAGCCTGACCTGACGAATTTGGATGGTACAAAATATAACCCAAGACATCTGTTCAATTATTGAATTTTCTAGTTGACATGAAATAACCCAATATTTCATAGCGAGCGATACCGCAGGTAAAAACTAGTTATATGTAAAACTAAAGTAAAATACGCAAAAGTCACAACAATACTATAATCGATTAGATTCCATAACGTCCCCAATTTTATGATCACATTTCCCATCGAAGTGAAGATAAAAATAAAATATATTATTAGTGCCGATAATCACTTTGAAAACATTCGCGTTCAGAAAGTATCGCTTACTATCGATATCGAATGTGACACATAAGATACACCCAAAAAATACTCATAATATTTGCCAAACGAAACGCGTCCAACCCCCGTATAATAAAAATATACATATATAAAACATAAACGGGGAAGGTCTCCGAGATATCTGATTATAGGATTGGGTGCCCATCACATTATGATAATGGATACTTGGGAGACGGCTCCAAATAGAAATAGATTGATTCACAATTTTTTTCTCCTCTAGGCGAGCGGCTGATTGATTTTTAGGTTATTGTCGCTGATGTCTGTGCCCCGGAGATAATTACGATTAAATTACGTAGAGTCAAATGTCAATTATTTATCAAAATTGCTAATGTATTCTTTATTATATAGACTATCTTATTAGAATTCGAATGAAAAAAAATCCTAATTGATTTTGCATTCATTATCTTCCCCTTATACTTTTCTTAGACTGCTCAGATTTTGAATTTGCTATTATTCGAACGAAAAACAAACGATTAAAGAGGCCACTCATATTCCTTAATTTATATCTATTGAGTATTATTTTACTTTTGTATTTTTTAAATGAACTTTAAATATATATTAACAAGAGCCGAGATGGCCCAGTGGTTAGAACGCGTGCATCTTCACCGATGATTGCGGGTTCAAACCCAGGCAAGCACCACTTACTTTTCATGTGCTTAATTTGTGTTTATAATTCATCTCGTGCTCGGCGGTGAAGGAAATCATCGTGAGGAAACCTGCATGTGGCTAATTTCAACGGAATTCTGTCACATGTGTATTCTACAAAGCCGCATGGACCAGCCTGGTGGAATATGCTCCATACCTTCTCCTCGGAGGGAGAGGAGGCCTTAGCCCAGCAGTGGGGAATTTACAGGCTGTTAATGTATGTATGTTAATGTATATTTTAACATACCGCCAAATATGATTTTCCCTTCCAATATTAAATAATTAAAAATAATCACGGATCGGAGTGGCTACGGGTTTTTTTGACATTACGCACTCACGGCTTCCCGCGACGAAGCTTCCCTTGTATTAAGTAGAACTCTTCAACTCATTTAAGGGGAGAGAAAAACCTCATCCAAAACTAGATTTTATACGTTGCTCTCACCCAAGGGAAGTATGAACCTCACTTCGGCCTGTGGGTGACTTATTAGATGACTAAGGGAATTTTCAGAAAAATTAAAACAATATAAACCTTTTCACACATTGCGCCTTTTATCTTTATCAGAAAAAATGGTAAAAAGCTATTCCATTAATAATTTTTTTTTAATTTTTTCCTATTCGATTTTTTTTTTGTACTGAAAATCTAAATCAACTATGTTTAATGTATTCCTTTTAACTATTATGTATTATATAACTAACATAAACAAAAATTAAACCATTTATTTTAAATTATTATGACAAAGCTACAATTCATTGAAATACGAAATCTGTTGAAATTATAATTTCGGCCATATACCAAAACATGTGTTGAATTTTGGCTTCGCGCTATTATGTCGTCTCGTAAATCTTAGCGGAACTCTTAGCGATGACATATTACTTCAAGAGTCAAAGATCAAGGTATTTAATCAAAAGTGTAGGGAAGTGTGTCGAGAAATACATATGTAACATAAATATTATTTTTTTTTACTAACTTTAATTATAAGGTTGTCATGTAATACTAAAATTAAAATATAGACTACGTCTGAGACAAAGTAAATAAATAAATAAAAAAGTAAATTAATTGAATTAAAACTGTTGTTTGGAATTGGGTATCTCCGATATTTGGGACGAAAATAATTTTACACAAATATCGTTTATAAAAGCTACCGTTAAAACAATTAGATTAATCTAGGAGGATCTTGCATGTTGTAGGGCTTGGTTTAAATCCGTCTCGGTCGGTATCAATCATTCATTATACATTCTACCACAAAACAGCAATACTTAGTACTGTTGTGTTCGGGTTTGAAGGGTGAATGGGCCAATATAACTTCAGGCACAAGATGTTAGTTCCCAAGGTTGATGGCGCAATGGCGATGTAAAGGTTGGTTACAATTTCTCACAGTGTAAACGTCAATGGGTAGTGGTAATACTTACACTAAGATTGGTAGTACTTAAGCTTTTTATTATCTATATCTCGAACCGCCTGTAGCTTACATTTAACATATTTCTGTAAAATGACGATTCAAACATGCTTGAATGAAATATATTTTGATTTTGACGCGTGCTCGTTTTAGATAAACAATATAACATTAAAGTTTCTATTAAAATTAAGAAGGAGAGAGAAATAGAAGATACAGGTTTACCGAGGATCGATTTATTTACAAAGGCACGCCCCTCCACGTCGAATTAAAAGGCGTGCTTAGGACGTTCGTGATTACAAGAAGTCTTGGTGGGTGAGAAATAACTTAGAGTAAAATCAGCAAAAAAAATACAAATTATAATATTATAATATATTTATTACATTAATTTTATTAAAAAATCCTGTATGACATGTATTTAGATTCTTAGATTCATTTTAATTATTATTTTTCTCAATATTTTTTGAAGAGTTTCATGTTGACGTTGAGAGTTGAGAAATAATATTTGAAATATGAAATACTACGAAACAAATTTCAGTTTACTTTTAGTCATTTAACGCTCACTAAGTTTTATAGACGTCACTCATACTAATGTAAGACGATAATTACAGTTAAAAATGAACGGTGAACATTATGAGGAAAGCTGTATCAGATGAAAGTGTTCCAAATACGTATTTATCCATTCATCCGTACTAGACGAGTTACTGAATAATCTACAAAACTTCTTCTTAGATTTAGTTTGGGCTTTTGCGCTGTGACTTATCGACAACATTTATTTGCAAACAAATTAACTTAAATTAAATTGAGTTGAGATTAAATAAAATTGTAGAAAAAAATGCTAAATATTTTTAGTATGAAAGCAATGATTTACTGTATTATATGTTAATACAGTATATTATGTGAATTAATGTTTACGTACCTAACAAAGATTAGCACATCTATTAAATGAAATTGATCTTTGCGTTGTTATACAGATGGATAGCATTCAATATTCATTTGTTTTTTGGGCTACAATGCCGGGTCTACATGCGTCGATTAATATTAAAAAGTTCATTCAACTTCGTTCATCATGAAAGATTAGGAGTATTCTAATTTAACGAGGATGTTGAAAACAGCTGCTTATAAATTCATTGCTTTTAACTGTCTAACTCTTTCCCACGGAAGCAAAAGTAGGTACTCCATATAGAATATGAGTGTACACGTATGTTCATATAATTAAATTTAGTCATTGAATTGGTTTTATATTAAGAACTGAAAGTTATTAATTAACATCGGTTAAAATAGTTGTCATAAGCTTAAGAAGTCAATGGTTTTGCTTGTTTTTCGAGATTAATGCCTGAGTATAAAAATGACCACTTCGGATCGAAACGAACGAACTTACAACATTAATTTTACAACTGTAATTTACAAATTAATTATTTCTTATTAAAGTTAGTCGTCAGGTATACAAAAATAAATCAAACGTTTCAAAAAGTACATACAGTCTTACTGGAGACGTTTCAATGAAAATAAAACTTAAAAATAATAATACAATCAGAGATTTTCAAGAGCGAAATTTTCATCTTTAATCTGAACAAGAAAAGTTATTTTAGTTATAAAACTCCGCTTTCATATTTCCGATAGATACTTTCAATTTTGTCTGATTTGTCGAAGAAAGAACTGTTAGCGTTTTATTTATCCCGGCGGGGCACTAATCACGCTTAGCAGCTGCGCGTCTTTTTCGAATTCTTTCACTATATTTCTAGGAATTTTGAATTAAAATGAGAAAATCTTTTGTGTATAATCTGATATCACATGTATAGTATGGAGTCTTATTTATGTCGATTAAAAGTACTAATTGTCAATGAACTTTCTATTTATTTAAAAAAATTACCATAACTATGTACATTACATTTATATAACTATGCGCTAATAAAAAAAAAACATTAAAAAAAAACAGAGAATAAACTCTTATATTAGATCTGGGCCAAAAACCCTGGAGTAATTAGAAATTATTTACAATACATAGTAATCCTCAAGGTACATTACAAAGAAACATTTAAAAAAAAATTAATACCAAAATCTGTGTATAATAATATTATAAGTGCAAAAATAACTGTCTATCTGTATGTGAATTAGGTGACATTATTAAAAGTAGATATGAACCAAGTCTGAGCCATAAGGATGGATATAGGAAACTGTTTTATACTTAACACCTGACGACCAGCCCCTAAAGCAGGCGACAAATAGTAACTAATAAATTATATATAATATAGCAGTAAGCATGTACCGCTTAACATTATATTTAAAAGATACATTTTTTGAACATAAAAAATATTATATTATAATAGTACTACTAGTCCAGTAACATTTTATATACTTAAGGTGAAAGCGGGGCTTCGCCCACTAAGAATTGGTTTGTGGCAAGCCTTGTTCAACTATTTTAAAACTATATTTTTGTTCTAAATTTATATACTCCCGTTCAGCTGTTTTTGCTAATTGATATCAAGCTGATAAAGTTTCATATTTATTATATTAAAATAGAATAGTACACTTCCCATGAGGCCCATTTGCCCCTATGACATAAATATTATATATAGACAACTTTGGTCTTTATTATTATTGTATAGCTGGCAAACGAGCAGGATAGGCTCACCTGATGGAAAGTGACCACCACTGCCCATTTAGGAAATATGTACGCTCTATTTTTGAAGGTTCCCAATCCCAATCCGATCTGGGCGGTACGGATGACCGCACCTACACGACTTACTAAATATAACTTTAAATTTTGACGCGATGTCTGAAGATGAAATGCAGCAGCCGGGATTAAGCCAAACCGCTCCTCCGAACATCCCTTGATAAACGCGCTTACTTTGAGTAGCAATAGTGAAAATAATTTTGGATACATATAGCAATGTAATTAGGTATTTCTGACTAAACAAACTCAGATTTTCCACTACCAACGGTATAAAGATCTTACTTGGATAAGATACAAGTATATTACAGAGGCGTTTTTTTCGCGTGTCCAATCCTCAGGGATTTGCCACATCTACATCAATCGAAGGAGTAGAGACTGCGACGTGATATTATCTGTAATGCTAGAACCTTCGCGACCAAATAGCCGTAAAGTTGTTTTACGTTGCTATCTCTTTTAGTCGCAAAAAAAATGGTCTCATTTTCAAAAGTTCCATTTCACTTTATAGATTTATTTTAAACCTGAATTCTAATTATTGATGTATGTTTTCATTAAGCTCGAAAAATTTAAGGATTTCAAAAATCTTGTAATGGAAACTCTGATTGTAATAAAAAGGATTAATACATAAAAAAAACGGTTGATATACATTGCGAAAGTGTAAAGTGTACAATCGTGTGATTTGTTGAAGAAAATAGCGTACGTTTTATTTATCTCAGCAGATCGCTTATCACGTTTTGCAGCTGCGTCGTCACATCTGAGTCAACTTAATCAGCTGTATCTTTCCTAGACGTCGATGTAGCTGCCTGTTTAAAAAGTTTTCATGTTATATATATATATTGTTAAATTAGATTCGACATTATTTTTGAAGCAAAACATAAAAATATATTAAAGAGAATAAAAATAATTGAAAAATATGTTTTTTATAGATCGGATGGAGCATGGCCTTATCTACCTAGATCTAATAATCATCATATTAGTTTATAGTAACAGGGGACTGTTTGAGTTGGTGTGAACATGTGATGCGCAGATAGACACGTAACTGTAATAGTGGAAGAGGACGACCTAAGAAGACATGGATGGAGTGTGTGACGAGGGATATAAGAGAAATGGATGTGAAAGATCAGATGACGAATAATAGAGATGGATAGAAGAAAAATATATGCTGTTGCTGCGCCGACACCAAATAGTCTGGGCGAGGGCAGGAAAAAAAAAGATGAATTTGTCGTATGAATAGTTTTGTATAATAATAATTCGAGTATATTAAGAAATAGCAGTTTTATAAGAATGAGATCTAGGTAATTTTAATATAAAATCGTGTTTGTAAATAGAAATAAAATATACTATAAATGTATTCTTCTTCTCCGCTTCTAAGTATAATAGCGGTGGGCGAGGTTATATATATATTAACTTACTTACTAAATTAAGGTCAATGTTTTCACATCAATATTTTTATTTCGGGAGTTAGTATTGACTGAGGGACCAGAACGTTATTAATATCTTCTTTTGACACCCACGTGTCCATATCGGATGGCTTTATATTTCTATTCCATTCGACTGACAACCACACGACTAACAACCTTATTATGAATAACAAAGCATAAACGATTACATAATATTAATACATTAACCACGATTACTGTTATTTATTGTATTTATTATAGGAACGCAATAAAACATTATCATTTAAAAGGTAACATGTGCTAAACAACATTAAGCGAATTGCGACCAAGCGAGTTTATATTTGTATATTTAATAGGGATCTAAAACAATTGTATATAAAAAAAATTTAAGACTATATTTATTGCTAATAAATGGTATTCAATTGAATAATATATTACAAAACAAATATAAAATAATTGGAATATCGTTTAACAATAAAATTGCTTGTTTATTTTATAAATTATTGCACAGTAATTTACAATACAACATTAGCTTTGAAACTAAACGATTAACACTTTATAATAGTCTTTTTCAGTTCAACGAAGCCGTTAAGACGCCTCAGGGGTTACTTTACGACTACTAATTCCCAATTATGAGACTATTATAATGTTAACAATGCTAATATGCATTCCTCGAACAACAGTCATACCTAAAATTAATATATTTCATAAACATTTAATGTAACCTAAGCCTAAAAATTACAAAAATTGTTATGGAACTTTTACATACTGATATACTTATAATATTTTTATATTAGCAGCCTGTAAATTTCCCACTGCTGTGCTAAGGCCTACTCACCCTTTGAGGAGAAGTTTTGGAGCATATTCCACCAAGCTGTTCCAAGACGGGATGGCGGAATACACATGTGGCAGAATTTCGTTGAAATTAGACAAATGCAGGTTTCCTCACGATGTTTTCCTTCACCGCCGAACACGAGATGAATCATAAACACAAATTAAGCACATGAAAATTCAGTGGTGCCTGCCTGGGTTTGAACCCGAAATCATCGGTTAAGATGAACGCGTTCTATACTTCTAACGTATTTTGGGAATAAAAATATCGTCTCCAGGCGTTTTTAAATACAAAATTATATATAAAATATTTTTTAAAAACCCGCCGACTATCATTCGCCGATTTTCAGAGCCAAGGCGCTTTTTTCCGAATCAGTTGCAGATTTTTGATAATCAATAAGTAAGTGTGAATATTGTTTATTTTATAAAGACTTTGACCTTAACTTTGAAAACTGGTTTATTATTCAACGCTTAAAATAATACGTCTTCTTTATTAATCGCACGAGGTGAGAGCTTGAATTAGGGCACGTGAATCTTAACAGATGAACTAATTTTTAATCCCCAAGACAAGTACCAAAAAGTTTTTATGCGCTTAAATTGTCTATATAATTAATCTCGATCTATGTAGGTGGAAGGACAATATAGTCTATTCTATCACATTTTTTATACACAAATCCGCATTGTAGCAGCGTTTTGGAATAATCTAGTGATAATAATAGTGGTCGTTAAAACCGAATATCCCGAGGTGCATTTCATGTTCAATTTACGAACATAAAACTTGATTGAAAAAGCATATTTTTCAGTGATGGGTTTCCGTCGTAATGAATTCCACCGGCACTGCAATTATAATATTCATTTGGAATTTAAAAGGTTCGTGTTCTTAGTTTGAATAAACAAATTAATGGCGTGTAATGATCAAATATCTCTTTAACGTGCTATTTTTAAGTGGCAGGAAGATGGCACTCTTAGGTGCTATCTAATTTCGCACTGTTACCCGTTTGAGTTAAGGGAAATTCGTCACTTCCGCTCGAACCTTGGAGCTTTCAGAAACGCTTGAAGGTACTAATTTCCGGTTCATAGCCTACCCGGATTTTTTTTGTATCTTTGTTAAGGGCATTTGCGGGAATTCATTGGTTGAAAAGAAAGAGAAAAGGTCGAATAGTATACGATTCAATGACATCTTTGATCTATCTATCTTATTGATAATTATAAATAGAATGAAGATACAAAACGATATTACTCGTAGAAACATAAGAGCTTAGATCTTATCTGATATTAAATATAAGTTATGGATATACTTGACATTAATATTGTAAACATATTATATTTGATTTAGAAATGATCTAAATTGGTAAAGAATTTGCTTCTCATTTCGTATAATGTAATTTCAATACCTTTATAAAATAGTTCATCTATATATGTATTTTTTTTAATAATAATAAATTATGATTTTATTATTTTTAATTTATATCGACTACTATAAAATAACAGTCGGTTAAACGTGATTAAAACTCGGGAAACTCCAAAGTAACAGTTATTTTATCATATTGATTAAAGAAATGTTAAAAAATAAGTTATATATAAAAATATAATAGTGATAACATATATCACTTAAATTCAAACAAAAAAAATTGTCTGTCTTTTCCATAAACATTGAGTTTAATCATCTTTGTATTATTCCCTTTCCCGGAATGTCTGCTCTCTGAAGTTGCAAATGTGTTTGACGTATAAACATAAATTACATGCTTTGTTCTTTTATGTTTCTTGCTATATACCTAGAAACATAGTTTTTTTTTTATTGAATATTCAATAGAAAATCATATTATGAAGTTGAAGTTTTACAATCTTAAACTTTATTTTATGGCCCACTTTTATTTCTACGAGTACAATTGGTGAAAGTTTGAGAATGAGCATTATTTTTCAAATTTATGGAATTTCACTTAAGAGCTGATATTTCTTTATAAATACTTAGATACGCTAGTGATTGTTCTTCGGATGAAGACGCTATACTGTTCGACAAAATGAGTTTGTGTTTCTTTCTACGATTGCACGAATCCGATGAGGAACACCTCGCTAGCTCCGGACAACTGTGCTGCCATTACTATGGCTTCGAAGTGGTTCATGAGGGCTTCGTCAACTGTCAGTCCGTTACATTTTATGACTTTGCCATCGCGAGTTTCTTGTCGTCTTGCATTACTCTCGTGCATCTGGCCACTATTATCACTGGGTATACTGTTGGTGTGAAGAACCTAGGGAATTTTTTTGACCCTGCGCTTCAACCAGGCTTACGAATCCTTCTGCAGTGCTGTAGGCAGCCATGTACAGCCCCGACATTTTCCCTTTGATAACTTGGGATGTGTCGCTGTTGTATATGGCCGCTTCGGCTTCTTTGAGCTCCACCTCCAGCAGCTTTTCGTTATCGTGTCGATAGGTCTGCATGATTTTTGCAGGTGGCTACGTGGACCTCACGTGTTGCTGTCACAATAGCCCGGAACTCTAGGAAAGCATTCACTGCATGGTCTCCCGGGTTTGACGCTGGTCTCAGCTTTGGTGGTAGTACTTGACCCTTATCGGCCCTTGTTCAGTCGGCGCGTGTCGTTTTTGACTTTCCCCGATCGTTGACCATCAGGAATTTAATTTTTGACTGCGCCGGTCGGTTCGATGAGACCGATGGGCCTGGGTTTGATTGGAGGGAATGCGACGTCTTGTTATTCGGAGATACCAGATCATGGATTAAACACGTCACCGCCGTCACTGCGGGTCCAGGGTACGGCCGTCTGTCTTGAGGGCGATTCAGGGCCTGGGCCGTTCTTTGCGCCGCTATTTTTAGCTGCAGGTGCTCAGATCCGCTTTATTGGGACTCGATGATGGCCGGCTCTGTAGTGGTGGTTGTTGGGACCTCGGGTTTCAGAAACTCAGGTCTTCTCTCCTGTCCTCAATGCGATAACCTCGTGTTTTTTCGAGGCTAACAGACAGCCATAGTGGACTGTAATGTCATCTGTTTCAAAGCCGACTCTCATGACATCCATGCTTATCGTGCTTGGGTTCCCTCCGTGGTCCAACTTAGCCATCTTCGAGAGCATTGTGCACGCCATTGCAAAGGGGTTTCCCCTTCCCTTTCGAAGAGTGCGACCACTTTGTTTCGTAGTTGCATCAGTCGACAGGTCAAGGTACCCAGCATTTGCATTGTTAGCGCGTCGATGGTGATGCTCACTTTGGAAGTGCTCCCTTTAATGAGTAAGGCTATTCCAGGAGACACAGTCAAGCGATCTGAGCCCTCCGGGCGACAGAATATAATGCCCACCCTCTCAGTATCTCTACTCATAAAGAGAGCCACACCTTTGATTTTGATGCCCGGTGTACCACGTTCACCCACGTTTTGCAACAGTTAATTCTGACTATTTCTCCATTGAGGCCCCCTGTCACCTTTGCTACACGTGCTAGTTATTTGTAAATTTCTGCCGCCTTTTTACAGGTAGCGGCCACATGTGCGTTGAAGGTGAGTTTGGAGTCTATTATGAGACCCAGCAGCTTCATCTCGGTTACTAGACTCAGTGGGGTACCGGACATATGGATTACTAGAGCGTCGTATTTGAACTTCTTCGTGATAAGTATCGCTTTGGTTTTGTGCTCTGCGAAGCTCAGTTTGTTTTCGACGCCCCACTCTTGTACGGCCGCTAAGGTGGATTCAACTGTAGACTGTAACCCGCTGATATTGTGATTGGATAAAACAAGGACTACGTCATCTGTGAAAGCTTGGCAGTGAACCCCCATTTTTGCCATTTTTTGTAATAGTAAATCCGGGATGAGGTTCCAAAAGGTCGGTCCGCCAATGGATCCTTGGACACATCCCTTCGTGGTTCCCTTCTCGCTGGTCGCTCTGGCGTAGTTGACTATCATCCTCCGATCCTGTAGGTAGGATGCCACCAAGGCCTACAAGTTGCATGAGCAATGTTTGCGCACCATCCTTTTCTTAAGGGCTGGCTACCATGCATTGTCGAAAGCGCCCTATATATCGAGTGATACCAGAAGTACTAATTTCTTTGATTTTACTTCCTGCTGGATATAGTCAATTAGGTCGTAGAGAGCGACTTCCGTTCCTCGCTGTGGCATGAATCCGTACTGGCTCGGGTGCAAAGTGGGAAGTAGGCGCCATCGTACTCCATATATTCAACGAAGTGTTAAACATTAATTTCAAGAGTTTTAGCTCAATATTAAAACATATTTTATTATCGATATATTTCAACATAGGTGTAAGCGGTCAATCATTTTTATGGCTTGCAGAGCATTAAAAATGCTTTAACAAGTTACCAGAGTTTCAAATAATACATAAAAAGTCGTGGTTTTATTCGTGTTATTTATAGTTTATTGTATAATAACTCATAATCGATGGAATAACTCGTTTCTCCCGCTTTGATCACGGCGCTTTGAAGCGGTGTATTGATTTAGTGGTCACTAACGCGGTAATTTTATTTGGTTTATGCACAGGAGCAAGAATTTGTTCATTATATGAATAACCAAAAACAAAGGATATATCAAAATTGAAGGAATAGAGATCCATTAGAGCAAATATGTAACAATCAATTATGTTTTTCGCCTTCATATTTCTAAAGAATAATTTATTTAATATTAGGATAAAAATTTAGTTTAGTTAAGTACATGTATTTTTAATCGGCTTTTGAAAAGTCAAATTTAATCATAGCAATTTCACTTTTAAGTAATGCTACCACCCTTAGGAGCTAAGAAGGTCCCTTGTGTCTGTAATTATTGGCTCAGTCACCATCCAACAACAATACATACAACAGACGTGCATGTACAAAGTCCTGCCATGTGATTGTAATATTCTCTTATTACTATTTAAGCCAAATAATTATCTTAGTGAAGACTATAGGCCTATCTGTATATATTTATTCCAAAGCTGAAAGCGAAAATCTGTCGGAAAAATTAATGTTTTTGAATATCTTTCAGCTACTATAAGCTCAGTAAAATCGGTCAAGATTAAATTATAAGATAATATTGCAGTTTTGAATATTATTAAACATAAAAAGAATGAAACATGGATTATAAAAGTATATATTTTGTTAAACCAAGAATAAAATTAGCATCATATTCATCATATGAAATTTATAAAATATATAGGTTTACCTGCTTTTCTATATGTCTGCCGATTACGAATAGTTTGGGACGTCTTTAAATATAGGTATTTTTATGTCAATAGGAAGAACAAATACCGCGTAAATAATTATAAAAAAAAATTGAAATCTAACAACCAACAACAAATAGCTTAAAATATTCGTGAAAGTACTTTCTCCATATAATACAAAAATACAATTAATTAATTGTTCTTATAGTTCAGATATGCAAATAGAAATAGTAAAAAAACGAAGGCTCAAATCTCAGTAAACTCTTAAGCTGGTCGAATCCGTAAAAGTGGGTTCAGTCAGAGTTTGTTACAATCCAGCCTAACGAGCTCTTCGGGCAATTAACTATTTGTTTCAACCTCAAAACGCAAAACCTCCGCCTCATTTCATAATCTCGTCGAGCTGAAAGAGAGACGACCATTACACAGTTAACTTGCAGCAACATTACAATAGAGGTTTGCAGAGTTTATCTTTATTAGGACAAGGTATTTGCGCGTCATTTTAATATGCTTGCCTTTATTACCTATTTATATTTCGATTTATTTATTTTATTTCATACCTACCTACCTAATATGAACTAGCAAACATGCCAACAATAACCATGGACATTGGTAGTGTAAGTTACATGAGAGGAAGGTTTGGCAAGCTTATGTCAAACTACGTGTTAGACATTTCACCTTGGATATGCTTTGGCTAGTGGATAGAATTAATAGCGACAATCTTGGATTGAGTTTTGTGTTTGAAAATGGATTCGTTTTCTATTATAGAAAATATAAATAGTTTATGATATCAAAATGTTATCCTATCAAATTAAATTATAAAATGTATTAAATTTTACTAATTAATAATAATTATCGATTCTCATATTAATCAAAATTATATTTAAAATTGATTAAACATTTAAAGAAAAATATACTATAAAACGAACCAAAAAACGCACTTTTAAAATTTTCTGATATTATTGACCTTATTTAATATTATTTTTTATTATTTTTTATTATTTTTTTATTATTTTTTTATTATTATTTTTTAGTTATTTTAATATTTGTAGTAATCCTTTTCTGTATCCAAGATGTAGACTACCAGAAAATGCATTAATGCAATAAGAATACCATTTGTCACTAGAGTTTAAAAATTGAAATGTTTAGTTAATAAACTGAGATGTTTGATATAATCTAAAGTATAAAATACACCAATTAGCGATCATTTTGACTTACATTCTACACGATATCAATTAGTTTTTTTAATTGAATTTTCAACACACGAAGCGCTTCGCGCGACCGCGTTAAATAGATTAAAAATATTTTTTCAGAATAATCTGTCACTGTTATATTTAATGTTTTACCTTTATATTTGTTATACAAACATTAAAACTATTCGTTATTTGTATTGCTAATATTTATTTTTCATTTAATTTAAATTTTCACTGAAGTCATGTGCTTAATTTGTATTTATAATTAATCTCGTGCTCGACGGTGAAGAGAAATATCGTGAGGAAACCTGCGCGTGGTGGATGACAATGTGCACCGTGTATCCAGCAACCCGCACTGGAGCAGTTTGGTGCAGTAAGCTCTAAACCTTCTCCACGAAAGGCAAAGGGTTCTAGCAGTGGGACGTTAACAGGTTGTTGCTATTGCTGTACTATTATATAAGTTTTATTTGCAGATTAATTTATTTTTAGATGTATGTATATTTATTCTTATAATTAGAATTAGATAATTAAAATTAGATTGGGTTGTCAGAAAGAATTGGCTTGTTAACCATAAGGAAAACGGGCGTTGTACAACTATTTTTAGAGTTAAACTATTTTCAATATCGTAACTTTGTGGCAAGCAATAAATTACTTCTATAATTAGTTACTTTTTAGGTATACAAACAATAGCAATAGGCTTAAGTTGTTATGTCAATCAAAGAAGAAACGAACAGCGAATTTCATATCACGGCTCGTGGTCTCTCGCTATTCGTTTGCCTGGAGAAATTTAATTTTGTCCCGAAGTGTCGAAGAGAACAAGATTTAACACGCTCGACTTATTTGTTTTCGTACGTTTCTTTCTTTTAATCTCTTATCCAGTTCCAATAAATAAATTAATAAAAAACGTTTTATTTATATTGAATCATAGGACATGATAGGATATTTTTGAAAGACTAAATACGGTCATGTTTGTTGAGAATCAGATAATATAATACGCCCTTAACTTTGCTAATGAAGGTAATTAAAACAATAGGAATCTTTGTTTGAAAATTTGTAAGCAAATATTTTACTTACGATTTCATTAAATTATACCAGAATAAGAGTTTAAAACTTACAGCAGCTTGTTAACTTTGGTAATATCTCTCTCAAATACAAAGAATAATATAAGCGTACAAAAAATATTAAAACCTTTACATTTCGCTGCCGAAATTCGTGTATATTAAAACAGAAATCGGTGTGCTGTGTCGTGCATTATTCATAGTAACGACACACACGCTCGCGTATGAATTGAAACGACCCCACTTTCAGCCCCTTTTATGGATTTCACACAAACTTAGAATACATTAGAAATGGCATTACATATTATCAATGTCAATAATAAATGTGATCAAACAGGTTTTTAATAAATAATAAAGTTTATTATTCAGTAAAAATGATCTCATTTATCATGGACTAAGCCCAAGGCCAGATATTGTATATGTTATGAATGTAATATAATTTTTAGAAGTTATTTTAACATTTATCATTTCAAGTATCTTATTAAACATTATAATTTATTAAATATCAAGAATCCCTTTAAAGGTCACGTCGCCATGGCGATACCTAATTGTATAACCAAATTCATCGTTGGAAGCAGCCATGTACCAGAGTTAATTCGTTTGTAGTCTAAACAGGCCGTTTTTCTGTTTAAACATTTTTTTAAAGAAAATATGCTGTTTGTAAGGACCACTCTTATATACAGTGTAGGTGGCAGTGTAAGTATGTCTGGGAACCATCTCGCCAGTTATTCTACCGTTAAATAGAAAAGCTTTGTATCGGTGTGTTCTTGTGTTAAGGGTGAGCGAGTCAGTGTAATTACAGACACAATGTACAACAGCTTAGATCCCGAGCACTGGCAATGTAAGGAATTACTTATTCGTATAATTTCTTTGACGCCATGGTTGTGAGTGGAAGAAATAATATTTTATTTCAGAATTTTTTATCCAACTATTGAGGAGCTGAAGGTCAATTGGCTAGAAAGTGGAATCTTATTTACTAATTACACTAAATTGTCTTGTGCATAATTTCTAATGTCTTAAACGGCGTGAATGTATCGGATGAAAATGTGCCACTTCTGTATCCACCAACTGTATCTTAGCCCAGCAGTGGGGTTTACTCTTACTATAAGATTTTAACGTTTAATCATTTAATAAAATATGTACCACCGATCGATACTAATATTTTTCATTGAATAATATAATACTCAATACAAGTTATTTATAGTAAAAAATCGTGGAGTTCTATTGTTATGTCCAAATAAGTTAATCTGTGGAAATTTCTACGTTTGCTGGTTTTTTTCGACATTCCGGTGGCAGCTTTATATTAACTTTTAAAACGATAATTAAAAGGTCCCTACTTAAATAAAGTATATTTCGATTTTGATTAATATTATGAAGGCACTTGCATTGGCTGTAATTGTAATGGTTCACTCAGCCTTTAAATCGGATCACTGCAATACATATTATTGGTGTTTGGCGGTAGAATAATTGATGAGCGCTTTGCATCTACCTACGGGCTTGCACAAAGCCTTACCAATAAACGTTAACACTGGCTGTAGCGTATAAATCGCGTGAAAAGCCTTACATTCAAATGTTACGTGTAGAGAGTTGAACTCACATTTGACCTTGTAATTTTATTTTGATTTTTGTACAAATGGGTTTTACTTTAATTGATATACTCTAACTTAATTATTATTTCTGCCACCATTCCAAGCGGTCAAGATTTATACAGTAACTATTTTTAATTGATATTTGTATACATTTAAGGTCTTAATGTTAAATGTACATATTATATCTCTAACTTATAATTCACTGCAGACATATTAAACTTTTTTATGATATTTTTTATTTATAGATGTCCACCCTGGGCTCACTGTGGTCATTAATGTAATAACAATTCTGAACATTAGTTCTTAGCTTATAAATATTCTTTTTTTTTTTTTCATATTTTTAAACAATCACCACTGTGTGTAAAACCCGCGTAGACATTTTGATAATTTTGAATTTTGTATCGATATGAACCGGTTGCAATAAATATACAATATTAAAGTCTAGATTCTAAGACTTCGATTATTATATAATATATAAAATGATTAAAGGTGAAAAAATTGATTATTGCGATAGATTCAATCGATATTTTTTTCATATTCATTCGCAATTATTTTTTTTTAATATAAAATGAAAATAGTTTTTAAAAATTAGATTACTACCTTATTTACAATGTGGTGGAGCTATCATGGTTAAGGGGAGATGAGGTAACATACTAAAAATAAAACAATGAATTATTTATTAAACTAGATTATATTTTTGTATTATTTTTTTTATGTGTTTCTCATATAAGTGATTTTTTGTAAATATTTTTGAGAAATAAATATCTTTAAGCCTTCCATAGTAGCAATACCAAATAACGACAAGACATTTAATTTTAAAGAAAGTTCATGTACAATAATTAAGTTTTCGTCATTTATTTCGATACGTTCCACGTTGTAATGCGTCATAAAGCAGGTTTTTTGTTTCTTGTCTATTAACAAATTTTGCTTTTATCCTCAATGCGACGCCGAAGCTCAAGTTACGGCGTTGCATGTATCCGCCAACAAACATCCAACGCTTTTATCACGATATGGATTTGTTATTAATATTTTAAAATTAATTCTAATATCTAACAATCACATTGGCCTTTGATTTAAGAATAACTACCGTTATAGCTTTAGTATTTTGTCCAGTAGTGTTTATTTATTTAAAATGTATTTAAAACTGGTGGATAATCAAAGATCGAAATAATAATTGGAGCCTAAAGAAAATTCTGAAAATTACAAGAATATTATTAAAATTCTAATATATATGTAAATATCATACAAATTTGTAGAAAAACTAACAGATAACAACCGGTAAAAAAAAATGTACAGGTATTTTAATATAATATTTTAAATCGTTTCATCGCAATGTGTGCTATCCTTAAAAGAAACTTTCCTTATTTTTTTTTATTTAGCGACAGAGGCAGGTTGGGCACTTGAGAAATATAGGTGTTAAATCGTATGCATAGACTGCTCCACAAAAGAGAATCGATCCGGTGGAGTAACATAAGTGATAATTAAATAAAAATAATTAGTCAAAGTATTATTATTGCGATATAGAAATCGCAGGTTCCCTTAATTATACATAAATATATATATTTAAAATAATTATGCTACGATTATAAATTACTCGTTATTTTCTCCACCTCAACTATAAAACAAAAAAATCCTTGATTAATTTTATCTATTAAGAAATGATATCAAACCGTTTTATTATTTTTTAAGTGTTTATTACAAAATTGCACATTTTTTATATATTTGAATTTGTCAGATATATTTACTTAGCGGTGGTGTTTATGGGTTTCGTGCAAGTCCGTCTGAGAAGGTACCACCCACTCGACATATATTCTACCGCCAAGCAGCAATACATAGTATTGTTAGGTTTCGGTTCGAAAGGTGAGGGAGCCAATGTAATTACAATTACAATGGCTTACTCACCCTCACACTCACACAAGGGACATAAAATCTTACCTCCAAAGGTTGGTGGCGCATTGGTGATGTAAGGTATGGTTAATATTTCTCATAGCACTAATATATACGGACAGTGGTGACTGCCTACTATCAGGTGGCCCGTTTGACCTTCCATAAATCGATGACATAAAAAAAAAAAATTCGTCGTCCATTCTGAACCCAAAACATAATAGAAAATGGATTTGTAGAAAACTCCTATCTACGAATCTGAATATACGACGTATATTTAAAAAGGTATTGCCATTTAAATCGTATACAATTATAACCGGATATGTCAATTAAAAGTCTCCATCACATTTCACACCTGTTAAATTTGTCATCAAACATTACTTTAATTAACACCATCAATTTCGAGCCTTAAATAATACCTTCGAATCACAAAGTTATATGCATATAAAATTCCTTCCATTAAATTTGGCGAACAATAATGCCCCTGGGAACCCACTGTGAATGGACGCCGTTGTTATCCTGCTTGACCACTGAACCCTAATCTAGGTAGGCCACAGGATAAGTTACAAAAGATAAGCGAATAGTTTATTGTCGATGATTCTATCGTATTTGTCATCATCGAGTAGTTTCTGGAAGACATTTAAAGGGAAGTTTATGTAATGTCGAGTAAATTTTTTTTCAGGTTACTAAACTCAATTCAACTTTTACACAAATAAGAAAGTCAAAGTAAATGTAATTATCTCGGAAGGCATTTAGTCGATTTTAAAAAAAATATAAGCGTTAATAAGCAATTTTTAATTTAAAAATGGAACGGAAAATATGTTTCAGTATTATAAAAAATAATAATATAGCACCGAATAAAATTATAATCTTAGGTACTTGTTAGATTGTCTAGCGGCTTCTCGAGAAAACATTTTATTATACCTAGATGACTGTGTATCGTCACTCGGACTAGTGACATAAATGCGATAATGAGGCGTTTTGGCGGTACCAATACGGTGCCGATTAGGCAAATGTTATACATCTGGACCAGACTTTAGAAATCTTCTATTTTGGCGTAAAATTCTAATACTTTTCTAGAGGTAGATGCAAATAGTTTCTTTTTTTATTAATACAGACGTTTTGATGGCCCAACTGGTGTTAAGTGGTCACCACGACTGATTTGGTAGATATTTGGCAGTGAGTCAAAGCCGATGAGCAAAAGTTATTCATAAATTTATATACCAACAATGCGCGGCCAGGATAATTTCAAAGTTACTATAAACTACTCACTCTTACGTTCAATTACGTTCTGTTCCAAAATTTATCTAACAGTTGTATTTGTTTTTAACCTCTCACTGCTTGTTACTTGATCTACACTTAGTTTCCTGATTAGCATCGGGAGGCTTTTGCTCTAAATTTTGATGGACGCTCATGTTATGGGTGGGCAGTGGATGTTTTGTCTCGTGATTATAGCGTATGTCATTACTTGAGGCTTGGTTATAGCCGTGCATATATAATATTAAATGTGTGGAATATTTTTGAAAATATTTACTAGATACATATAAGAATCGTTATTATTAAATTATTTTTCGAAAATGATGTATGTAATGGACACAAGGTAACCAAAATATGTCGTAATAAAATCCTATATATTAATAGCGTAAGATTTTTATTGATAGATATGATTGGCGATTTTTGTCCCAGTGATTTAAAAAGGTTATGGTCTCACTTTGAAAAGGTCCAGCTGTAGATGTGCAGAAAAATGAAGAGGATTCTTGATTGAAATTTAGTAAATTGTTACGATTTAATCAAGAATTAATTTTAGAGAGCGGAAAAAATTACTGGCCTGGTAGAGAGTGGCGCTATGGCAGTATATATATAAAAAACGAATTTAAAACTTGCGAACAGACGTCGTCAGCTTAGACTGAAATTAAATCAAAACAAAACTTGTCATAGGTTTTGAAATTTGTAGAAATCGACTAGTGTGCGACCACTAGTAAACTATTGAATAACTTAAAAAGTATGGAGGTTTTGATTCGGGTAACTGATATGTACAATTATCTTAAGATAAAGCTCAAAACCGTATGTTTGTTTGTAGTACAAAGAACACATTAAATTCTCATTAATATATTACGTGTGTTCTTAAAATAAAGCCTCTTGGATAGGGCCTCTATGATAGGCCATTCTGTTTAAATATGCAACAAATGACTAATGTCTAGTATTTAACTTTGGAACTTTGTCTTTTAACGGGATTAACCTAAAAGTATAATATACCTTTATATTTACAATTAGCGAAAATACCAAACATAATATACATGTACACAGAATATGTGATGATTACCCTTGTTCTCTACCCTTATTCCAATCTCAGGGGTAGATATTTCCATAAGCTTACATGGGCTTATCCCTTTTTTTTAATTTAAAAAAGGACTACTCTCAAGGCATGGCCTTATAAAAACATACCGACAAAACACACATCTGAAAAAAATCATCAAACTCTACAAAATAAAATGGGTGAATATATCGAAAAACACAAACACGTATTTTACATTAAATTGAAATTGATATATATTTAAAATGGTAATAAGTGTACCTACTGTTTATATTACAAGTTATACAAGATATAATATTGATATAGTTGACAAACTAGCAATAGGCTTATTGGATCTCTCTCTGCGGGCAGTCGTGTCGGCGATGCTACGCAGGGAATCGACGTGGGAGGCCGTAGTCTCCTTCTGTGAGACCGTCATGGTCCAGAAGGATGTTGCGGAGCGGGCTCGGGAGAGGGCTGATCCCGCCCGGCGGAGACGACCCACGGGTTGTCCTCCCGGCCTCCAAGCCCCATTGCCCGGGGCGGAATAAATAGGGCATTCCCTCCGGCCGTGGGTGCGTGAGATGGGGGTCTCATGAATCCGTTTCATACAGCCGAGAGGAGGACGGCAGTCCGGTTATGGCCCCGGACTGCCGGTGTACGCATCAGCGAGGAGTGCGGGGAGGGCGAGACCATTCTTCGCCCTCCTGAGTCGTGCTCCGCCAGCCACGAGCGGAGCAACGCACGGGAGGGGCAGCGGACGTGCTGCGAAAGCGATCCCGCAGCCTCTCCGTTTCCGTGCTGATGGCGGCCATCGCAGGGGTTTTTAGTGAGTGAAATTTTATTTCATTGCTTTTAACTTACAAATGACGGACTTCCAGACTAACCTGTATACGAAATTTCAACCCCTACTTTTTCGCTTTAGGCGTAAAATCAAGAAACTCTTAAATAAGTATCTACTCATTTTTAATCAGTAGCCTGAAAATAAAATTTCAGGCATCTAACTTCAAAAATGACGGACATCCATAAAAACTTTCATCACTTATTTCACCCCCTCAGAGGCAGAATATCAAAAAACGCTTAAATACGTATTTACTAATTTTTACCCATAAATAAAGTTTCATGTTTCTATCTTAAAAAATGACAGACTTCTATACAAACTTTCAACCCTTATTTCAGGGTAGGGTAGTATATACAGAAACACTTAAGTAAATATCTACTCCTTTTTAATCTGTATCCCAAACAAAGTTTCACGTTTCTAATTTAAAAAATTACGGACTTCCATACAAACGTTCAATCCTTATTTCACCCCTTTAGGGGTAGAATTTCCAAAACTAGGTCCTTAGTGGGTCTCATGATATGTTAGTTTATAAGTGTACAGACTAAAATATAAGTTTTGTGCTTCTAGTTCTAAAAATGACAATACTTTCAACAACTTACAACCTTACATCCCCCTTTTCAACCCTTTACAGCATTTTTTTACAAATAAAAAGTTGCCTATGTCCTTTCTCAGGCTCTAGACTATTTGTGTACCAAATTTCATTTAAATCGCACCAGTAGTTTTGGCGTAAAAGCGAGACAGACAGACATACAGACAGAGTTACTTTCGCATTTATAATATTAATATGGATTATCAAATGTAATTATAGTTTTCGAAGTTTTTTCAGATTAGTTTAGAGCAAATGAATTAAGAATTCATAGTAAACTGGCTACAATAATAGTATTATTGCTTTATTTTAATGATATTATAATATTTTAACTATTATTAAATGATGCTCAAATGAACATTCTAATCAAACCCAAATAAAATATATATTTTTTTTTCAATAAGACCATTTTTGTTAGTTTCATATGGCAATTTTTCATATTATTATTGCTGACAATGAAAAACATTTGAAGAAAACCTGCAGATGTAGCTTGCTAGATATAGTTTGACCAACAGTTCAAAGACGAGCTTAAAGAAAAGTATCTTCACTTTAAACTGAGGCCTAGCGCTAAAAGAGATACCTATATTTACAGGTTATACTATGTAGAAGATAAAATGAGGAAACTAAATAATTTAGTCCATTCTAAGGTCAAGGAAGCCTGAAAATACTAACAACCTTCCAAGTGCTTCATTTACATTTTCTGTTCACCGGCAATGAGAAATTTCGCGAGAAAACATGAATATTTCAGAACGGATTCTGAGTAATACATAGCTATATGCTCCTCATAAGAACCGCTTAACGATCGTGAATATTAAGGGTCTGTCAGAACATATACGTTAAAATTTGTCTTTCAATAAAGGCAGAAATTAAATTAATGTTATTAAGACACACCGAGTCTATTAGATCTTTCGTGAATAATTTTAAACATTAATAAATTTCACAAAATAAAAATGATATAGTATATTTTTTATCATTATCACATACGTTTGATATCTTATCAGTTCTTAGATGAAACATAACATAATCATAAATATTTTTAGTTGTATGAATATTATCATTTAAGACGTCATTTGTGTATGCGAGTTGATGTGAATCGTAATATTTTTCGTTAAAGGATTTGATAGTTTAGGGTTTCTGCATTCAAACATTAAATATGTTTTTCACGAGTAAAAGGCAATTGTCTGTTCTTAAAAGAGTAATGTAATAATCCGTGACTTAACAAGCTCCAACTCAATTTTCTACTAATTAGGTCAAGAAAGGGTTGTTACAAGGGCAGGAGTATTTAAGACGAGTTTAATCATTTAACTTAATTGACAAACATCAAAGTTGAAATAAGAATACTTATCAAAGTTGAAATAATTAATAATATTATTTTGAATTTTGAATATTATTGAGTCAAGCGTGTCTTTCACGAGGCGGTTGTTACAGCAGAGTGATCATGTAGAAACGACTCACTAATGTTTTTACTCCTAAATACGAATATTACTGCAACTGTGATACACAATTGATTATGAAGACGATACTACTTTATACATAAAAATAGTAGAGTCAGTCCCAACAAGTGATAAAGGCATCATCAACATGGCAATTTGTGGCAGAGACTGGACCTTGATGGAAGCACTTACTGAAGCTGGGTATAGCGAATTTGAGCAGTGTAGTACCTCAAGTAATGACGGTGCATCTATATCGGAAATCATTAGACCGATAAGGGGCGAAGAGCTCAAATGTATAAAGACGATAGTATTATAATAATAATGTTTATTCTTGCACTATAATAAAAAAAATGTCGTTGATATTATTCGTAAGTGACCCTTGTAAATAACGGATTAGAAAATATTTTTCTGTTAATAATTATTCTTCTAGTTTTACAGCTTGAATAGTGAATTTGTAATGAATTTCGAACCAGAGATTTGAGAAATATTACGAGAAATTGAAATCCATGCGTAAAAAATAAATGTTTTATAGAAAGTAAAAAATTTAATGCGTCACTCACCGCTAAAAATAAACACATTTACCTGGAGTATTACTAAGCGGTAGTGCAATAATGGTATGAATTGATGGTACGGCTGACCTACCAAATTGAAAATCTAACAGTTATATTAGAATCCTTATAAATATGATATTGTGATAAGCGCTTCAACCAATTATAAGAAAAATTAACCATTATAAAAATAAAAACATGAATAACATATTTTTTTATGTAATAGGTAGGCGATCGGGTACACGGACCACCTATGGCAAGTGGGCACCGATAATTAATATTTCATCTTGTGCCTGTAGTTACACTGATACCATTCATCCTTCAAAATACAACAACACTAATTATTTTAGTTTGGCGGTAAAATATCTGATGCGTGTCTAGTCTCTACCGAGACGGACTTACACAAAGCAACCCAGTAAATTGGATATTGACAATAATAAAAAAGATATATTCAAAAACAACATATAAAAACACATGTCTGCTACCCGTTTATTATATAGACAAGTCGATATCGATACATTCACGAGTCAGCAACGTTGTTCCGCGGTTTAATGTCGCATATACGGGGACAATTTAACACGATTGCTGTAGTTCGTTCCACTTGACTCTTTACGCTTCATATCTCCGCCTGCAAAATTACTACATAATATGACCATTGAGCTTTTAAATATAATAGAAAACATGTCTTGGCCCTGGATATAAGACACGTCATATTTTCAGTACTTTATATAAAATAATAAAATGAAAGTAAAGTAATGACATGAGATTCGTACAAAGGCGATTTATTTGCTTAAATATGACGTGATACTTTATTTGTAATATAGAGAACGATAAATAGTTGCTAGTTCGACGTTAACAATTGAGCAGAGTGTACACACTCGTCTAGTTCACACATACTAATTGAACAACACTCTTATAATTGTTAATTTGTCATATATATTGGTTGAGTTTCCTTTGCCCGTCTGAGTAGGCCACCTAGTTTTTATATATTCTATTGTTAAACGAAATGCTAAGTACAGTTGGGCGATACGGTGGTGGTGTATCGGCGAAGGAGTATATACAAACTTGTTTTCATTAATAATTAATCATAGAAAAATATAATAACTATTTTTAATAATAATAATAACTTATACACCAACAAATTACCCTACGAAAATAATTTTAAGCGGAGCATGCCCACGGAGCAGACAGGTCGAGTGAGATAAGGCTTACTTCATAACTCATCGGCCCCATATTTTGGCTCTCAGATTGTATACGATTTATGTTTAACACGTTTGTAAGACGTGTTCGGCTTCACTTTTATCACGAGAGTCACGTCACGATGAGATATATTTTAGTAAATTAGAATGGATGGAATTAATAAGGAAGATTGCGTTCACCGCACAGAAATAAGACGTAAATATTATATAAATGTAATACGCTCGAGTACCAAATAGCCACACCTTTATCATGGACTTATGTGTGTATGTTTTAATGGATAATATATATATATATATATATATATATATATATATATATATATATATATTAAGTTCTAAGAATTTTCATCATATTTATCGAGTCCACTCACAGTAAAAGTATGTAAATAACATCGTGACGTCGAATAAGTGGAATTAAAATCGTCCAGGTATGTTGCGACTATTTGAACTACATTAACTTTACTCTATTCATATAGATTGTATAATAAAATAATTTAAATATATTGAACATTTTATTTTATTCATGCAACTCTATCACAAATAAATAATCTAAACTATACGTTACATATATACCATTAATCATTGTGTATAATCGCACCAAGGGATAATTTAGTCTTCATTATTCGTGTTAACCTGTACATGTCGTAATGTTATTTAAAATATTGCTAGCGAATATTTTTATATGGTTCATATATTAATGTTCCGTCTATTTTTTAAATATACGTAGAAGTAGGGAGGAAAAACTGTTCTATCTCTCTGCACTGAACTGGTCACTGAACTGGCCGGAAATCTTTGCAGTTTTTCATCGCCTATCCCACATTAAATTCATCATCAAGTGACCACAAGAACTGTGAATATCCATCTGATAGTGGATTTCGATTACGTCAGAGAATGTTTGTTATTCTTTAGTAAGTAATTACCGAGGAGGTCGATAACCTGCCTAACCTGCGTCGCGCAGTTGTTTGTAACTTCGGTTAACATTGAAGATACTACAATCTTAATTTGTGTAGATTTTTTTAATATCCATTAGATGATACCGACCGCAGGAATTTTAAAAAATAGTGCACATCTATGATAATTAACACAGTGAAGTCTTTTAATATATTTCGGAATAACAACAAACGAAAATAAACAGCAAGAATACTGTAAATAATGAGATCTTCACATTTAAATTGAACGAAAGATTGAAAGAAAATTGATAAACATTATGTAACGATTTAATAAATGAGTGCTGTAAGGTTTTGTTGTAAGTCGGTATTCGTTTCGATTTTTTAAATGAAGCAATATAATACCGAAACTGTTTTCGATTTAAATTCTGAATGAGTATTGTCTTTTTGATATTTTTGTATGTAATATATTTCATAGAATTTTATCGGTAATCAATTCATGACGAGTTTCCTGGATAAACAAAATTATAATAGCATAATTATAATACACTAGACGTTCTTTCCATCAATGTTAATGTTTATTTTTACCGTGATTTATAGTGTGATTTATCTCTGTATCCCTTAACGATTTCCGCCACAGTGGTCATAAGGGTTCGGTGCGAGACATATTATAGTGCGCAAATATGTTTGTTTACGCAAATTAACTCTCCAATCCTTTAATCTTAGGTCTAAAACCAAAGACTTAACGTGCTTTTAGAGGCGTGGGAGTGCAATTACGGCCATAAGGGATAGAACATCTTGGCTCCCAGTAGGTAACGCATTGGCTATGTAAGGAATTTTTAATGTTTATTTCAGCGCAAGTGTATTTGGACGGTTGTGACCACTTATAATCAGGTGGCCGTTTGTTCGTCAGCTTTAATTATAAAAAAGGATACTACGAAGAATTTTTAGACAGAATCGGCACAATTTTTAAATTTTACAGACTCAAGATTGAACTCAGATTCTGGTCTACCGATAGACCCGCTAGACTATTGAAGTGGTCCACCATATTTTTACCAGCAAAATTTATTTAATTTTATTTTCAGGCTGTCTATATTTTAATTTAAAATCATTAAATTAAAATAAATTTCCTTTCGATCGGTTTAGTGGTTAATTTGTGATTAGGTAACATTTGTATTGTTAATATTAACCATATCCACATAATTTGTATTTTTGCATTTTTATGTTGTCATTTGTTCAATTAAGCTTAGATGTAAATACTATAAAAACAGGGATCTAATAACAATTAGCGAAGAACTCTACGAAATCGAGAAAACGTATAATATTTTTATTTTAAAGTAAGAATGTTTAATTTTATTTACGATAACTGTAGTAGAAAAGCATCCACTAATGATATTATTGTTTTTTAAACGTCCAAAGATAATAAATCTGTAGTATACTCCACACACTACAATAAAGTTGTCAAGAATGTCAAATATTATCTTCTGTGTCTATAAAAAGATTGCTGTTTTTTCGATATGAAATTCGTACCATTATATTCAACGTGTTTCAAAACTTTTTGGCTAAACATTATTATACAATACAATTCAATATATAACGTAGCCTTACCAACGCGTACACTATTTTTGTTAATCTCTACTAACATTATAAATGCGAAAGAAAGTCTATCCGTTACATCTTCAAAGTTAAATCACAGAATCGATTTAGATAAAATTTGGTATCGAGACAGTTTGAGTCCCAGGGAAGGACTTAGACTACTTCTATAAGGTATCGGTAAGGTTTAATAAATGTTTTGAACGATAAATATTAATGCATTTGTGTGGCAAATATTTAGATAAAAAAATTGTAAATTGAGTATGAAAAATTGACACAAACAAATTAGTTTTTTAAAATTATTTTTTGAGCGTAACAAAAAGTAGTCTGTACTTAACTTGAGCTCACAAAGGAAAATACTTCTGGTAAAAATCAGAAGTATTTTCCTTTGTATATAACACTCGTACAAATACTCATACTAGTTACATTAAGTTTTAAAACGACCATTTTTGCATAAGAAAAATACGTGTGGGAAAAATTTACCGAATTTTTAAATCAATTTAAAACAGTAATTACAGTTTGTCCGATTCTTCTCTGTTAAATTAACATTCCGCCTCGTCGGTAGTTTTTCGACAATTTACAAGTGCTTGTGGAATTCTCTTTAAATAAATCATATTTTAATTTGATTAAATCGTTTTTTATAAAGCATGATATTTTATGTTACCTCGTAGAGTGGGTTTTATTGAATATCTTTGAAAAGTTGTTAATATTATTATAGTACTCCACATCACAATCAGGCAAGCATAATCTAGAATATGATTGTACATAGAAGTAGGCTACGTTATTAAATAGAATTAATTTATTCGGGCGTTTTAAATCGTCTTTGAAAAAATACTTATGCGTTTCTGAATTGTATTGGCAAAGAATTTCTCTCCTGTTAAAAATGTAATTCGATCCGCAACTAAATTGAGGGATAAACGAGTATGTGATCACAGTCTATTTATATGAAAAATAGTAATCGGTTCAGTAGTCAAGTCGTGATGAGATTACAAACAGATAAGACTATTTAATCACTTTTGCATTTATAACAGAAAATAGATGCGATGCAGGTAACTAAGATTATTTATGGTTTTATTTATATGTCGTACTCAAAAACGCCATTGACTCTATCTGATATGTTTTTACTATTTTTATTATCTTAAATAGGCTTTTTAATTCATAAGTTTTAATTTGATCAAAGCTTAATACAAATTATTAAAAACTGTCTACGAAATGGCATACTTGTAATAATTTTAATAGTATTTATCTTTCATTCTATGTGTTCAAAATCACTTGGTAGTACGTTCGGGTATCAGTTGGCAGGTACTTTTTATAATTTGAATGTATTTAATATATTTCATTAAAGTAGATGCAATATAATGATTTGACAATATTAAAGTAAATTATGATGCAAGCATCATTATAATATTATGTTATATAATTTACTGAAAAAATAAAAGTATACTGTTATTTTTACGCTCTCTATCTATCTATTATATAATAATATGACAGTGATACAAAGGTATATTTATACAACATATAAATCATATTTCTATAAAAATTGCTCATTGCACTTCAATAAATAGTTGGATATTCACTTTATAGAGAAATACCAATTGTATTTATATTAACTTGTAAATTCTCTGTTATGACGATTAATAATATATTTCTGTTTTTAATTAGTAAGCCGTTTGTTTATGTTCATAGATAAGATAAAAATAAAAAGAAATTATAAAGCGCTAAACTTAAAATATTTCAGCTCGGTACAGAATACATTAGTTAAAGAGCTTAGTGCATTTAATTACAAAGCAATTTCCTTTCTTGTAAATTATGTAGTTCATCATAATATCTTCGTAATATTTTAACAGCGAAAGCTAACCTTTAGAGTTAGAGAATGTTGATATAACTATAATAGCATTTTTTTTTATTATATTCAATCTATCTATCTGAATCTGAATGTGAATCTTAATTGAATATTGCAGGGTCAAGCTCAGGCAACGTTGACTTTTCATGTGTTTTTTTTTGTATATTTTATCCCGTACTGTGTACTAAATAAATAGTGCATGTTGTACTTTTTAACGTCCCGTTGCTGTTGAACCCAGGTCTTATGAGGCAGTGTGTTTAATAATGTACTGGTCAACAGTCACATTGTACAAACATTACGATTAAGAAGTATTGCTTTATATTTGAAATAGCTAATTATTTAAAGGATTTGCAAATAATTTGCCACGCACCACTATGCCATAATTAATGCATGAAGTGAGAATGAGGTATTTAGAGTTTTTTTTTGCATTTACCCGTAAATGTGAGAGCCGAGATGAGAGCCGAGATGGCCCAGTGGTTAGAACGCGTGCATCTTAACCGATGTTTTCGGGTTCAAACCCAGGCAGGCACCAATGAATTTACATGTGCTTAAGTTTCGCCGAACACGAGATGAATTATAAACTAATTCATCTCGTGTTCGGCGGTGAAGGAAAACATCGTGAGGAAACCTGCATGTGTCCAATTTCAGCGAAATTCTGCCACATGTGTATTCCGTCAACCCGCATTGGAGCAGCGTGGTGGAATATGCTCCAAACCTTCTCCTCAAAGGTAGAGGAGGCCTTTAGCCCAGCAGTGGGAAATTTACAGGCTGCTAATGCTAAAAATGCCGTAAATGTGTGCATATAAAAATAAAACGCACCTACCTGTACTAAGACACGCACACATTTACGCAAATACAATTCCTTACACGCATGACTGCAAAATCACGCACATTAACAGATCCATAAAAATAATCATTAATATAATTTTAGTTCCGTCCCACACGACTCTAGGTAATTGCAAATTGCATCAATTTGCATCAAGATGCCGTGCCACGTAGTACTTAACAAGCGGTATCTCGCGCCGCATCGGGAGGGGCCCGCTTATTTTACCGCTAATCGGTTTATAGCGGGCTAATGCAGCTGAATGAACTTCCTGCCACTATCTAATCTTAAAGCTTTGTAACAGCGCTAGTGGCCGACTTATTTCGTGATTATGGCGTGCATTCAATAAATAATTGAACAAACCTGATGGGTTATAAAGTATTGCCATTAACCTAGACTTGGCAATTTGCTCATTATATTTTTAAATTATAAATTTATGCCTGAAGAGACACGTATAATACATATCAATCCTGGGACTAAAAAAAATATTGGTAGTATTGTACAACGGACTTATGGTTAATTAGCTGTTTTTTCCAGACAATCCAATCTGAAAGAGATTTTTAAAAACGTATACCGTGTAGGTGGTACACCTATGAACTTACATACAAATATTTTAATTGTTAAAATGTTTGGTAAGGGGATGTCATGGGTGTAGTTAGATGCTTTAAAAAGGGTGATGTACACTACTTGCTTAGACATGAATATTGTATAGAGATAGACATATATTTTGATAATTAGTTATAACTACTTTGCTGGTTTAGTCTGCGGATCCTAAAGTCTTGGCTTGGGTTTTCTATTAAAAGCATCTTTCCAGTATCCTGGAGTTTTGTCTTGAAGACGAAAACGTAACGGTCATCCGTCTTACCTCACTCCGGGTATATTTGAATATCGTCGCATCGAATAACGAAAGTGAGAGAATAAAGTATAGCTTGCGAGTATTGGTTAATACACCATGTTCAACTTTAGCGAGGAATGCTCCACGCCATAATTCGATTTGAAGATTATTTTGAAATCATATTAATTACAGCACTTAATATATTAGAGGATAAATTGATTCATTAAAGTCAAAAATGGGTCCTGATTGCGAATTCATTTGAATATCGCAAATAAATTTATTATATAAATTAGACTAAAAGGTTGTTTTACAGTTGGATCTTTCAGTAGGTTGTTTACTTTGTATGAAACTGTTTCAATGAATACTTTCACGATTATGTGGGCGCTTTTGAGTGTTTTATCATTAGGCAATTACGTATTATTATTATATTTTTACACAAAAACTTAGCATTCTGTGTTACTATTAATACAATCGAATGAATTAGTAATTATATAAGAATATATTTTCTGATAAAACGTTGCTAAAACTTTCGTCTCCTTTCCACGCGGTCATGGTTTTACAGTAATTACGAGTTATTTTGTATGTTACATTAATTACATTTTAGTATGTATTTTAGTTAAATTGTCACTAACCACGACAAGAACCACTTTGAAGCCATCCTGATATGTTGCAAACCCGTGAGCTCTTACCTATCGGAGACGTCAATCAACTACAATATATAAACAGAAAAAAATCTCTTTAAGTTAACATATACATATGTCCAAATTTCAGCATCCCTACAATATCAAGCGTACGGAGTTGGAGAGGGATCCGATACATGTATCGTGAGGGTATTGGATGGTAATCCAGTCCAGACGGTTATCCTCATCAAACGTGTGACGAGACAGCTACAATTGCAAGATAGGGTATTCCTTACAGTTGTTACGATGTCGTATCACACGAAAAGACGATTGTGAAGACGCGTTGGAAACACTGACGACGATGACACAAGTTGCTACCGAGGAGATTCTGCATTACAACCTGAAAATAGCGATTCATAGAAAAGATCCGATAATAAAAAGACTGGCCGAATACCATCCACACGTACCCATTAGACTTCGCCGGAACATGCATATCCTGTCTATTCTTTACAGTGTGTTGTTTCACCCTGCTACTCCCCCTTACCTGAAGAATAAATTTATATTTTTAGGAAAACCCGGAGAACACCTTCGTTGTACGAAGAGATTGATTTTAAGGGTGCCCGAACATAAGTCTATTTTTTATAAAAAAACATTTACAATTCAGACTATTACGCTCTGGAACAAACTTCCTTTAAATATTCGGGTTGCCTGGAAGAGATCGCTATGTAGTGATAAGGTCGCCAAAATTGTACGCCTGTTCTATGGAGGCCAAATCTATATTTTATTTATTTTTATTTTTCTATGTGGTGTACAATAAAGAATAAATCACACCTACCAAGGAATTCAGAATCCCAAGATGAAAAATAACACCTCTTCAAATTTAAAATGTGATACTGGCTAGTAAAAAAATATGCTAGCACACAAATATATACCTGATACACCAATGGCACGGACAAATGTTTGCGAAGACACAAATATAGCAATAAAAATTATAATTACAGCAACAACAATAACTCTTTGTTCACAACATTTTGAACACATAGTATTTATTCAAAGAAAACAGCCTAAAATATAATATGTCTAAGCTGCAATTATTTGCAAACATATTCAGTGCGTAGTTGTAATTAACGTGTTTAATTGGAGAGTTACTAAAGCTGCAATCATGTTAGTAAATAGATTAATATTGAAACATCCCCTATATATTTTTTGCAAGACCGTATGTGGAGGTCCCACCCACATATATTCTACCACTAAATAGTAATAGTTACTATTGTTTGAAAGGTCAATGAGTCAGGACTCAGTAACTAAAGGCACAAGGAACATAACATCTTAGTTCCCAAGGTTGGTGGCGCATTGGTGTCATGAGGAATGATTAATATTTCTTACAGTACTATTGTCTATGGGCAGTGGCCACTTACAATCAGACGGTCCATTTGTCAGTCCGCCTAAAATAGTCATTAAATAAAAACCTTCGCCTTTTGTAACAATTACCACATCATTATACGAAACATTGCTACATACATTGATGTGGAAGATTATATCTCCTCAATTTTCAAGCTGCAATGAACAGTTAGTACAAATACTGTTAGGAACACTTGATAATGTTTATGTCTAGTTTCCCCAAGTGTATATTTTATTACAGTCATAGGCAAGTGCTCAAATGAAGTGGATGTCGGCAATTGGGGGTACAGAGTGTGTTGAGCGCAGCGCTATCTGAGCTTAATGAGCGACAATTAACGGAGTGGCTCTCTACGATGGTCTCATGCGGTTTTATGGATACATATGTTTCACGTGTGTCCGATATAATAATTCAAATATTCAGTTTTATTATTTAATACCTATATCTGAATAGTAATTTAAACAAATACTTCGTCAATGCTACCGGGATGCAAATAAAAAACGCATAGGTTAATTAGAATATTAATGTATTTCCTATTATTTTTCATTTACTCATGTTAGAAAATATATAATATATATATATAATATTTTTAATTTTTACTATTTGAATCGTATGAATTAGTCCTGAATTTTTTATAACTATTGAATAAAGGAGCGTTAACAAAGATATGACATTCATAACAAAAACAAAAAAAAAAAAATGTTTTCATTGTTTGTTTGATATAGTAGCGTTTGTACTAGCAAAGTACAGTATTAAATTAGAATATATAAATAAATTAACGATACCCGAATTAATTGTTTTGTTTTAGTTGCTTCGTTATTTTTAGTACAATGAAGTTACTTTATTATTGTTTACGATAGATACAAGCTGGGGTCTTATATCTGGATCTGAAGCTGAAGAAAAAATGCAATTATGAAATAATAGAAAGATATAATTATGCGATGTTAAATATAATATTGAAAAGATGTGATTTACAGTTCAAATTAGTGTATTAAAAAACACGTTTTTACATAATAACTTTGCATTAGGGGGCTGTTAAGCTATATCTGCCGAAATTGTAAGAAAATCTGCGATTCAACGGGGAAATGCTGCTATCATTCTTGCTACAATTCCACGAGCTCATGATTTGTACAGCGACCATTTATATATTTTATTTGTATATAGTTAAGGCCTTAATATTTATAATTCTTATGTAAATAAAGTCTGAAAAAAATTAGTAAGGTTTCATAAGTTATTTTAAGTTATCAAAAATGTATTAAAAAAGAACTTAGTTTTACAAAACTGATTAAACTTACACAAGAGAATTAAAAAGAAAATGATTAATATAAAGAACCCTACTACCCACGAAATATAAGTTCAGACGTTTTTTGGATGGAGAACATTCTGTGTAATGAAAGTTAATGTTAGTCTGAGGGAAAGGGGCGCATAAAATATCTAGGATGCCTAAGCAATATCCAATGAGAAAATATAAGAATATATTCCATAGCCCGAGACGGGAATTGAGGAACGCGACCCAGATTTTGTCGACAATTTAGGTGAATAAATGAATCCTAGTAAGGTATATCTTATGATTATATAATTCGATATATCTGATTTCATTTTTATTAGTTACATATAGTTCGAATAGAGAAAAAATAATACAAATTGTGTTGTTTACTGCGGAAATTATAGACTTTTTTCTACCCTGTTTATAATTATGAAAAAAATCTAATAACTGAGAAACATTTTCATAGTCATGTATAAATTTCGAGGTTATTTTTATTACTATTAAAGTAATATTTCTTACATATAAAATGGAATATGTTCGCTGGATATATTTCCAATTTTTTTATATGAGGGTTCGGTATTTCATAATTATTTTAACAACATTTATCTGTAAAGGTCATAGAACGATAGTTCTATATAATGTATAGGAATATATTAGACAATATTTATTGGTCTATCCTGGAATCCCGAATTTTGTAGTATGAAAGTTCCTTTTAGATCAGATTACTTATTTCTAACTGACAAAACATACCGCACTTAAAAAAGTAAGATTTTGTATCAATTTAATAAAAATGGTATATTCTAAGTATAACATCATCACTAGACTTCAAAGTCAGAGACTTAAAAATTATCATAACCCTTACGCATGCCCTTGAAATGGGGCACAATAAATACTGCGTTTCGAAAAGCGCTGACTAAGTCGTATTACAGGGGTATAAAGTTGTTTGATATTGCCATCATAAAGTTGGTGGTAGTTGGTGGCTCGTATATCGGCGTTGGAAGGATCGGTCGACTGAGTTATATTTTATTCATGAGGAGAATTGGTGTTTGTCTAAATTTGACGTACTATAGCTCAAGCTGGATTGAAAGCGTGCCAGAAAAGTTTTCTTTAGTTGGCTACACGTTATGCCTATCTGTTATACTTTGAATCATATTTCGTTGAAACCAGAAATTTGAGAATGAATATTGAATGTGACACAGAAATATTTTTGGGTACAGAACGCTTAACTCAATTATGTAGAATGTTGGCGAAAGCATTTATTAATTTATGCCAACATATTACGTATTTATCCACAGATTTTAATTTAAAATAAAGCAATATCTGTACAAGTGCATATTTGTTTTCAATTATCAAAAACTAGTTGTCGATCGTTGTTTCACTCGGATTTTGAGGTTATTCATCAGGTGTTTGGTACAAAAAAAGCCTATTTCATTCCTTGGGGTTCAAACTTGTTTCATACCAAATATCATCGAATTCGGTTTAGTGATTTGACCTTTAAATCGTAACAGACAGACAGATAGATAGGGTAACTTTCGCATTTATAATATTAGTATAGGTAGTAATAGATTACCAGTCAAGAGGCCAAGAATTAAAAATTGTTTAATTTAAAATGTTTACGTAAATATAAATTTAAAAATCTAATTTTATGTCCACGTCGCAAAGATATTCAGTAATAAAAATTTTTTTTATATAACTCATTGTGCTGTCTGAGTATCAATAGTCATGTCGATTGGTTGAACGATCGGGCAAGCAATATAGAAGTTGATGTGCCCTATAGTGCCCTCTAGTGGCAAATTACACCAAAGTGTATAATTCCAAAATCATCTCCATGTAGATATTATTTGCTAACTTACATAGTCTTCGAAATTCAGTGAAATTGTGTGGCTGTCTTTTCATTTCAAATAAATATAAGAACATCCATCAATAAGAATAGTAAATCCTGTAAATGACTTACTGCTGGGCTAAGGCCTTCTCTACTTTGAGGAGAAGGTTTTGGAGCTTATTCCACCACATTGCAAATTAAACACATGCAGGTTTCCTCACGATATTTTTCTACTCCACCGAGCACACGATAAATTAAAATAAATTAAACACATAAACATACAGTGGTGCTAACCTGGGTTTATATTTGCAATCATGTTTATAGATGCACGCATTATAAGCACTGGGCCATCTCGGTCATTAATAAGCAGTTGTGCTTATCTATATCCAGGTTCGTTAACATTTATTATTACTGTTTTAGACTCGTAGCGTGAAGTACCCAGTAAGATTAATTCTTCCATAAAAAACGGACTATCTAACGCAAAGAGAAATATTTAAATCGCACTAGTAGTTACTGAGATTAACGAGCGCGCTCAACCATACTCTCCAGTTTAATAGTATAAACTAAATGTGACATACTATGTTATTTTCCAGCTTGATAAAATTAATGTTTTTATGTAGTAGCTATGTTTTGGGGTTTTGTCCGTCTAAATTTTGATAATCCACATTTTATCCAGTTTGCCATATCGATTGATGTTAATGGATACTGTTTAGCTTCTAAGGGTCACAGCGTTAGTTTTTTTTCTATGATGTAGATAGGTAGACGGCTATATGATGGTATGTATTACCCATAGACATTCTCGTTGTAAAAAATATTTACCAACCCTCACGTGTGCCACCGACCTTAGGAACTAAGTCATTACGTTTGTTGTGCTGTTCTGATGAGTGGATGTTATTTATTTGCAAAAAATCCTACCACCAAGTATACAAGTTATATAACTATCCTCTAAAAACGTGTGCAAATTTTGGTATTTGTTTAAATTAGTATTATAATTTTTTTCCTCCATCTGTAGGTACACTTAGACTTTTAAAACAACGTAATAGATTTTAATTTCGGTTTTCATCAATAAATAGAGCGATTCAAGAGGAACGTTTATATGTAGACAAGTCTCGGCTTTTCTACATTTCAACTTTCCTAGTCGGAAAAACAACAGGAAATTTCCTTTTTATATATTCTTCAATCTTAAAGCTGGATATACCTACATATTTATTGTATATATTTAGGTCAGGGCGGTTAGCTAGTATATATATGTATAATAATTTATTAATGTATTCGCTTTGATTTCGAATAGGTATAATTTAGCTTGTACATCTTATGTATATTTACTTATTCATATTTATTTTAATAAATTAAAGTATAAAAATATTGTAATACGTTTGTATCGCTATAATCTATCTCCACACGACACCAGCCTTTAACTCATTGCTTATTCATCTTAAGCTCTTTTCGTGTATATTCTTTAAGACTGGCGTTTCTTGGTAACGTAACGTAGTTTGCTGTTCAGTTCGCATTATCAAATGTTTTTTTTATTTATAAAAAAAAATCTTATTTTTATAAAACTTACTCTTTCACACTTGTAATTTCTTAGAATAAAAATGTAATATAAACAAGCAGAAAAAGTTTCTGGTAAATTAAATATTAGTACGATTTTTTGTTTTTTCTAAGCCATCGCTAATACAGAGAGTATATTTTATGACGCTGAAATAAATAAAAAATAAACAACAATTGTTTTTATTTATATTATGTTTTATCTCGATTTTTATATATATATAAGGTCATTGCATACAATTAGCATACAATTTTATACATGAATCCCCCAAGCTAAGCAGGACCTTTAGGAAATATTCAATTACTACGAGAACATAAAAAAACAAACAAATTCAACAATCAAGAAGCAATACTACTAAAAAATATATCGCACTATTTCTTCACTGATTGCTTGATACTTCGTACATTATACTTCTTATACTCACTGTGTCGCAGAACAGATATATTTCAATTAAAAACGTATTATATTACTGAATGAACGAAACAGTTTCATTGAGTTCACGATGGTAAAGCTCACGACCAAACTAAATAATACCGAAACTTCATTTACGTTCCAGAGTTTCCTATCAGCGTCTCATATTGATGGCACGATAGAGTTGTTTTTGTAGCATCTCCTATCAAATTGAACAATGTAAGTTATTCCGTTTTCGACCGTTCAGATCAGATTGACGCGCATCTTTTTTATTTATCACCGCCGCAGCGAGCATTCGCGGCTTTATTGCTTCTCTACTGCTAGGAAAGTGAATTTTGATGTGGCTCTTTATGTGTTTTAGAGAAACGTTTACAGAATCCTTTTGTTTTCCGTTCTTTGTCTCCAGCTGATATTGCCTATTCCGTTTTTGCTTACACTAACATTGTACGTTTGAGGACGAAAGCTATTTTTATTGGAGTTGCGTGTAATGGTCGGAAACTTCAACTATATTTGAAACTGCCTCGTATATAGCTTTACCGATTTTTTTTAATTTATATATGTATTGATCTTGTTATAATGGTTTTGTTTTCATTACAGTAGAACTTAAAAATAGTTCTAAAAACGGTGACAGCATTTTCCTTTTCTTGCACTTGTTAGATTAAGTAAGAAATAAATAAATAATTAGACAATTACAAACAAGGCTTACACTATGTATTGTATGTTTTAATCAATTCTGTAATAACAATAATTTAATTTAAGTTATTTTTGAATTGTGTTGATAACATTGATATTAAATAAGAGGGTACTTTGACTTTTCTGTTCAATATTGTGAGTCACGTGATTTGTAGTGAGGCTTCTATAAGTGATGGAAGCTCGGTACAGAACACTTTTTACTTCGACTTTTACTTTACACTTTACTCTTCTTGGAGCAGCAAGGTTATTTAAGGTACGATATAATTTTGTGATATAGTATAATTGTTATTGCTTGTTAAATTATTGATGAATATATGAATTGTGTTTTTGCAAATATCAATATACAAAGTTAGTATTATATATATAAAGTTAGTATAATTGTATTTAACTAACATAACTGTATTTTTGGATATTGAAAAAGAGTAACTACTGAGTTTCTTGCCGGTTCTTCTCGGTAGAATCTACATTCCGAACCGGTGTTAGCTTTACTTTAAATAGTTTGTTAAATGACGATTCAAAAGTGCTTGTAAAAGCCTACTTGAATAAAGTATATTTTGATTAAGTATTATTTTATTGTAATTATTAATTGATACAATATTACGTTTACTACAGCTATTATAATGGCTAAATAAATATCTGTGTTTCATATGTAATCTTTTATTGTCTTATAACATTCAAATATAATAAAATAATAAAGAAATAGAAATTATTCTTAAAATATCCTGACATAATGTATTAAGTCTCTATAAAAAATCTAACACACTCGTAATTGCGGCTTAGATACCTTCAAAGGAAGAGCAAAGAGGTCTTATTAAAAGTAAAGTTCTAACCATTTATCATAATTTAGACTTTACAAGTAAATTATTAAAACAATTTTCAAATGTTACGAACCACTGCTTTAGGCGTTGTTTGAAAGAGGAAGTTTAAAATAATTGTTTTAGAAATAATCATATTTACCTCAACCATACTATAAAGAATATTCCAAATTGATTGGACATTATAAGGATTGCCGTAAGACATATTAAAATGACTCAAAGCGTGCATGCTGAAAATGTTGAATATAAACTTGAGCTGTACCGTAAACGGAACTAAAAATTCTAGAACATTCTGAATTACTCGACAAAAGAATTGAAAGTGGACTTTAAATATTATATGAAATGATAACTTTAAACAAAGCCCTGGACGTACTCAAAATGTCAGTAAAAAATATTCTCAGTGTTGTCGGTAAATGGGTCAATTTTCAAAGGCCTAGAGAGCTCCCTAGAGAGGGCCCCGGTCGCATTCGGCGGGTGCAAGGCTATCATTTGTCTTCATTGTGAGACTGACGTTATTGGACACATTTTAGTGACGATTTGGGAACGATTCTTGAAGATCACGTTGAGGTTTTTTGATTAGTCGCAGTTCGAAGTAATTGTGTTATGGGGTTACAAAAATATGTACATATATTATTATAAATTGCGTGTCATGGCAGCCTTAATTCCAATATCAAAGGCTAAATATATTTTCATCAATATTAATAAGGATCATTAAGATAAAATAGAATCATTAATATATTTACATATCTGCTTTTTTAAGCGTATGGTATAATCGTATAAGATTTGAATTTATAATAGTAATATTCACCATTTTATCTTTTAAATGTATTTTTAATAAACAAACTATAAATTGTATATATGTATCCGTATCTGTAATTACACTGATCTATATATAATTACACTACAAATGCAGAAAAACAATGTTTAGCAAAACATGTAGTGTTTGAACTGATAAATTATACCCACCTATGAAATAAGTATTTTAGGTAAAAAATGGATTATGGCCCATAATCCAACACCTTTATATTAATAATAATCAGTAAACATGAGTTCTTACTATTAATTGACTAGTTATTTGACTATTCTAATATTTTTTGATAAAGTTTAATGTTTTAAAATTACAGTTCAGACTATTCAGGCCCAAAAATCACTTGATGTCAAAATTAAGAAATTTTTTATCGTGTACAAATCCATAACTGCACAATCGATTTAAATTGTAGAGAACTTTCGAGAAATCTCAACGAATTACCGATTCAATGATTCGATTGAGACCACTCAGTCGGACAGTTTGCGATGTTTTCAAGTCCCTTGAAGAAAGTTATTTAATTTCACGATAAACGAATGTTCTCAAACAATTGCTCATTCAATGCTAAATTGGAATGTTTTCAGAATATTATGACGTCTATTAATAAAGCGTACTATAAAATACCTTGGGGCCTATTATGGTAATTATTTATTTATTATTGTTATTAAATCGCAGCTCGTAAATATACCGATGCTGAATAAATATTTCTTATATAAATGAGGAAACTAAAGTATATAAATAAATCGATGCTTTTAAATAACCAATAAAGTTCTATAACGAGTTTCGAAATGGGTAAAAAAATAAACGATGGATACAAATGTATGAAAAATATTCAACTTGGTTAGAAATGTCTGGCCTTGCACCCTCTAACCGGAACACAAAAATACTAAATATTGCTGTTTGGTGGCAGAATAACTGGTGAGTAGACGGGCTTGCCAAAGCCCTATAACCGAGTAACTACATTTAACAGTACAAATAACAATCTTTACTTTGGCGCTTCTTCTGTCATGTAGAAATTCTTTGAGTTGCGGCGTATCTATATATATAAAGATAAATTCGTCGTGTGTGTGAGTGAGCTAACTTTGCTTATATTTGAATTAAGTACAACAGAAATCGACATAGTAACTTCTTCCAATATTTTTCAGCAGTAGGTTGTAAAAGAAATGACTTGAATATCAATTTAATATAAAATGCTACAATCTAGATATAACTTTATACTTTTACGCGAGACATCAAATGAGATAAAAACATTATTTTACACTAAGTTTCATCTGAACTTCGTTTGGTCTAGTAAATATTTAAGAAAACATTTTTAAGTTATAATAATTATTACGCAATGTAGGTCATTGTGTGGTAAGAAAAAGTATTTTAATGAGAACGCTAAGTTTTAATTAACACAAGAGATAACTTAAATGTCATCTCTTGTATATAAAATCTACAGAGAATAAATATAAACCCAGCTCTGAAAATCGTTTAAAATAATTGTATATTTCAAAATTGTCGAATATGCAGAATGATGTCGTAGTATATAAATACTGGCAGTATTTCCCATTTGAACTATTTTATTAATAAAAATACTTTTTTACAGAAATTTAAATTTAACTTCGAAAAATTTAAGTGAATGTACGCTTCAAATAAAATGTTTAAAATATCTAATACCAATGATATTGAGCTCGGAGTTCACGTTCCTTGCAGTTATACTGAACCCAAACCAAAAAAAATCCTCAAAAACTGTTTATATACAAATTGGACCTGTACTTAATTATATAATAATACTAGTTGCCAACCGCAACTTCACTCGTGTTTTAGGAGTTGATCGTCAAGTGCTATGTCTAAATAAACAAAATATTTGCATCTCGTTACGCCCGGCAGAAGTGATAGAAAAAATCTGTCCGAAATACGGCTAGCGCTGTGGGTTAGAGTGCGAGAGGAGGAGCCTGCCTACCGCTGCCGTATGTGTAAGAGAAAAGGAAGCCGGACAGACTGGAACCGTAACGCGCTACGTTACGAAGCGGTTTAACCTTCCATAAGAAGTTATCACTTGAAAATGTCCTTTCTTGGAGTTTTGTCTTGCCTCATACCAATTTTCATGCGTTACGTTACGAAGCGGTTTATCCTTCCATAAGAAGTTATCACTTGAAAATGTCCTTTCTTGGGGTTTTGCCTTGTCTCATACCAATTCTCATCAAATTCTGTTCAGTGATTTGGGCGTGAAAGCATAAAAAATAGAGTTACGTTCGCATTTGTAATACTACTGGTACCATTAGATAAAGAATCGAATCAATCGATAAAGTTCATTTTTAACCCAAGAGGAGGTACTCCTTTCTTTGAGTTTATTAATAATCTTATTAATATATCTTTAATAAATTTAATAGTTGATGATGAGTTAAGCTTACTGTGTATATTTTCTCAGGTAAAGCGTTCAATGTGCTCAATCAATCTAAGAGTCCATAATATGTTTGCTAGCAAACGCCTGCCTTTCATTGGCTGTTCGATCACAAAAATAGATATATTTTGGAAAAAAGACATATAACATGCTGTCACATTACACATACACACTACATTTAGAGTTTTTCAGTTTCCAGTTGCTGAATGTGTTCAAGCGATTTTGCGTTTAATATGAAATGTAGATGTATTTAGGTGCAGAGGCTTTCACTTTTAGATCTTGATATTTTTATTTGAATTGATGAGTAGTAAAATAAAATAATTACCTGTTAATTTCACAGTGAGAAACAAAGGCTTCCTCTCCACTTGAGAAAGTGTATAGATCATTCCACTATGCTCTATCGCGAATTGGCGATCTTCAATAAATATATAATGCGAGATTAATTCCACACAAAATAATAACTCATAAATTTGGTACATCTTGGCCGTGTTTAACCCTGCAAAGTTAATTTTCTCATTAAAAAACTATTAGAAATATCTATTAAGCGGATTATCTTAAGTTAGAATAATATTGAGGGTTTGGAGTATAAATACGGAACCCTGAAAATGTTACATAAACAAAATATATTTTGCATACATGCAATGATAGTTATAGTGAAGTATAACGAAGAGACCGGAACGGGTTTTTTTCGTTTATTTTCATTTACAGTGTAAGAGTTAACTGGTAAATAGACATTTAACTGTTAAACGGAATTTTCTAATTCAAAGTTGTTATAATTTCTATATGGATTATTGTAAACTAGGATATATTATAATCAAAGACTTTCATTTCCAATCTAACTGCAAATAATCTGTATAAGTCTATGTAACTAATATATATATATATATTTATCATATATCATTAAATATATAATGTAACTTAAGTTTTTTTTTGCTTTGAGGAGTTCTACGACAAATAAAGTATATTATAAAAAAGTGGTAAAATATTGTGGAGATTAAAAAAAACTTATACAAATTTTACACCGGTAAATTGAAAGGACTCATACGTTACGTTATAAATAAATTAAAATATGTTCATCTCCTAGACTAGAAGAGACAAGATATACATGCCGAGGGTACAAAGAATCAATCGGACAGCGGCGATGCTGTTTTCTTTTTCAATCAGTACCCGTCCCTTGAGAATGTTCGTGCAGATGTAGACTACAAAACATTTTGAATACCACAGCTGAAAAACGTATCGTACACGAACATCGATACTCTGCTTTTTATCGTTCATTCTTTAGGGTACATTTTTTAACTGTGATCTTAGGATGCAGTTTCTGTAAGGTCTTCGGGTGTGGTAGTTAGAAAATAAATTGAATATTGGAATTGTATTCTGGGGCGTTCGTTTCGCTAAGATTGACTGCGGTTGTATGTTTTAAGAATAGTGTTGGTTTATACATTGCGGAAAGATAGATGTTTATCGATTTTAGTTATTTTTTGGAATAACATCTTTCTATACAGATAAAAATACATTTTTTACACGACTACCCAAAAAGGAGTGTGTTTTCAGGGCTCATGAATATATGTATGTGAAGAAGGCGAAAGTGGGATTTGCAGATTATGCTCTGTACGCGCCAAATATGATTTAAATTTTTTTTTTTTATATTAGAGGTGGCAAAACGAGCAGGAGGCTCATCTGATGGAAAGTGACTACCACCGCCCATGGACATCTGCAACACCGGGGGGCTTGCAGGTGCGTTGCCGGCCTTTCAGGAAAGAGTACGCTCTTTTCTTGAAGGTTCCCAAGTCGTATCGGTTCGGAAAAACTGCCGGCGAAAGCTGGTTCCACAGAGTGGTTGTGCGAGGCAGAAAATGTCTTAAAAATCGCGCTGTTGTGGATTTTTGGACATCTAGGTGGTGTGGGTGATATTTTGAATTTTGGCGAGATGTCCGAAAATTAAATTAAATTAAATTGAAACAAAAATGTAATACAACTATATGTCAAATAAAATATTGTTTTTGTAAATATTAAAAAATGTATGTGTTTCGTTTCAATATAACGTACTCCGCCTTTGAGAAAATTGTATTTTTATTTATGTTTATTTTTTATTTTGAATGAAAAAAATTATTAAAAAGTATTAAAATGTTCCAATTATTAAAATTTACTTTTTTGAGTGAAAACTTAATAATTTATTCTTCAATATATAAATTTCAAGAACTACACGATTTACCACATTACTAGACGCTTTGTAATTTATTAAGCGGATACAATTGTGCCATATGTTGCCATTAATAAAGCCTTAACATCTGAATATATTTCTCCCAAAGATAATTAGTCAAATAGCACTTCAATATTATAATCTGTGTTTTCGCAATATCCTTAAGGTTTTCTCGAAAATCGAAGTATCAAATCCTCCTACGACATTTATTATTTAAGTAGGCCTCCTTTGCTTTAATGTGCGCGTCGGGACCGACCGCAGAACTATGGTGACGAGGTTAATCACTCAAGGTAGCGTTATGGCGTGGCTTTACATTCAGATCATGTATGAGTTAGCTATCTACATGAAGCGTGAATTTGTCCAAAGACATAATTGAGTTTAAAACGTTAAATTGTAAGAACTGTGAATTTAAATTTTGGTTGCCAATTTAATTTGAAACTATATGATTAAGAATATAAATTAAATGAAAGTTTTTTTTTTATTTAATGCTGGGGCATAACCGTTACGTTTTCCGAAAGAAAAGTGCAAGAATTTGGAGATACAATGTAATTGGAAATTGAATTAAATTGAATGCAGAGATTAATAAGAAGTAATCACAAAACAAACAAAACTAAACAAAAGTTTTAAACTATTTTCTTAATGTTTTTCTAAGGTAATTTTCGTAAAATTTCAAAATTATCTTTGTGTTTTATATTAGTAAAGCGAAGAACATATAAGAATAAGACATTAAAGTAAATAGAAGAGTTCACGTAAACCATATCATATCAGTAACATTATCATTTAAGGCAATTTCTTAAGCTTTTTTTAAGAAGTCTACGAAGAAGTCGTGATCGGAATAAATTTGTTGGGGCCTTATTTTTCACTTCATTCTCTTCATTTTTTGCGCTGTGAAAATGGATTTGTTAATTTTTTTATTTTTGTTACATTTTGAGAGAATCGTCTGGTTGAAGATTTTATATTTTATATAATATATATTTAATTATAATTATAATTTTATTTTACCTATTACTCCAGTAGTTTAAAAATAATTATTTAGTGGAGGGTTTTTTGCAGGTCTGACAGGGTAAGTACTGGATTGTGTTGGATATACCATTGCATAGATTATGAAAACGTAGAGGATTTCTTATGTAATTTAAAATATACTTGTCATATCCGAAACTAGTCAGGTAAACATATTTTAACTGTCTCCCTGTTCACGGATATTTCCGAAACAATGGGATAAATCTATCAACGCAGTATATGCCGTAAACAAGTGCCCCATACGTATGTTTTCTTAAAAAAGAGAGCTGCTTTACTTTGACAACCTACTAAATGTAAGAAGAAACAGGAAAGGAAAATAATTTACAAACCGGAAAATTCAATAAAAAACATAATATCTTGTAATTCATCATCATCATTTAATACTTTTAGTATACATCCGTTGCCAAAAAGGTTCCGGCTTACATAGCTGGTGAATAACTTGATTTAGGGAGAAACTATAAACCCAAAACGTATATTATATGCGTTATACGCCTAGCAAATAGTACGGACGTGTTTATTATAAGTGCTAATAGGGAAATTAAATTTAAATGTTTTCACTGATCAAGTATGTCTACTATTAAAAATGTAATCAACAACATCAGAGTTTGATTAAATACTTTTAATCAAACTCGGATGTTGATGATGTTGAATGTTGTTGGATGATAACGAAAGCCTTTAATTATTTATTTTCTAATACGAGAAAAATTTGAATCATATGTCATAAGAATAAAAATAAGACATATGTCTGTGATTGTATCTACATTAGCTTAGTCTTTAAGAGAAAACTGATAAAATTTTCATAAATTGTTTGTTCGGCTGCTGTATCGCCAGAGACGACAGTAAGCCCATCTCTCAATAAAAAAATATTTCATCAACAGACACGGCCCCATCGCCATTTGTTCATATATATAATATAGAGATATTTATCAGTTGAAAATTTTTCAGCGGTATTATTATTCATGTCTGTTTTTGTGAAAAAATAAGGAACAAAAATGTTTCTTGAAAGTTCTGTGACAAGCCGTGCGGAAGTGCTGATAGGTTGACATTACGAATAAAATGAGGTTAGCGAGTATTATATTGTTATATCCTTACGAAGATTATATTTTCGACGGCCGAATTATTTTAAGCTGTAAACAAAAAGGACGATCAATATCAAATCAAGGGATCCTACTGGTATACGATAAAGGATCAAGAGATACTTCATGTCAAAACACATTTTTTGTATGTTTTGTATGTATATTATATTAATATTGTACCTCTGAAGGGTTTGTTTGTTTGAATACGATAAATTCATGATCGTCCTAGTCAATTTCATAAATTATTTTTATGTTACATAGCTCATTTTTTGAGAAGGCTTAAATACTACATAAAAATATGTTGTACGCCAGGGGGTGGATAAATCTACATATAGGTTATAGTTTCAGAAAGGATAGCCACGAATGATTTTAAAGAAATGCGAAGTGTAATATTAATTCAATATAGACAGTCAATATTAAAATAAAATAGCCATAATTTAAATTAAAAAACAATTGTGATGCTGCTGGTAATAAAAACGTACAGAATTAAAAAAAACTAAATGTATGCGCAACATAAATATAATTAAAAAAAAACAAAAGAATCACGTCGACCGGAGAAGACTATATGACTAACATAATAACATAACATAATCAGCCTGTAAATTTCCCACTGCTGGGCTAAGGCCTCCTCTCCCGTCGAGGAGAAGGTATGGAGCATATTCCACCACGCTGCTCCAATGCGGGTTGGTGGAATACACATGTGGCAGAATTTCGTTGAAATTAGACACATGCAGGTTTCCTCACGATGTTTTCCTTCACCGCCGAGCACGAGATGAATTATAAACAAATTAAGCACATGTAAATTCAGTGGTGCCTGCCTGGGTTTGAACCCGAAATCATCGGTTAAGATGCACGCGTTCTAACCACTGGGCCATCTCGTACCATATGACTAAATCAACTAAAAGAAGCTTTTAAGGAAAACAACGGAGGAAATGAATGAAGATATTTTGCTTTTGCAAGACAATGCGTATCTGATCACAAGAGCAGGCCGCAATGGCTGCCCACATTATTAACGTCACTTGATCACTTACCTCACAGTCTAGACTTACACCTAATGGTTTTTATTTATTTACTTTAAAAAAATACAGATAGATTTTTTTTTCGGATGATAACAAACTAAAAGCGGCTATATGTCAACTATATCTCAAATAAAATATTTTTATGAAGAGTAAAACATTTATGTGTATCGTTTCAATTGAATGTACTCCGGCCCTAAAAAAAAAAGAAAAACAAAAGAATCACGACGACCGGTCCAAATATACATAGCTATATTGATGAAAAAACAAAGAAATATATATATGTATATAGCAGATAATCTCTCGTTATAATAAATGTGCTTAATTTCACAGGAATCCTATTAAAAAAATAATATCATTTGGTTGTATTATTTGTTTTGGAACCTTTAACTCCGGAAACTTTTGAATTTCTTCTGTTCTTAATTTCGTAATTTGTTATACCTATTTAATTAATTTTATAAGTATTCGGTATCGATATATATATTTTTACTAGTTCTTTTAAAATCTTGTGGTCTTATAATATACACAAGAAAAGTTTAGATGCATTTTTAATACGACATACGGGTAGCTCCTTTAAACCTGACTTTCCTTAACATTCATCGTCGTATTCGTGACACCTTTTTAAAAGGAAATAAAAATATGTGACTTAGATTGTAATAAGTGGAGAGGAAAAGTGTTATACATAGTGCGAGTTCACATCAAAGATGGCGGTATGTGGAACATCTTAACTTCCTCTGAAGGCTGGATACGAGCCAGAAGGCTTACTCTTACCAATAGACCAGGAGACGATTGATAATATATGTTCCTATTAAGTTTACCTTTTTATCGTTTACGTTTAATTGATTGGAATTTATAACTTTACTGAGATATCATTATAATGTGATTAGAGATGTATTTGACGACCTCCGTGGTCAAGTAGTGTGTACACTGGTTTTCATCGGTATGCCACTTCGAGGTCCCGGGTTCGATCCCCGGCCGATTCGATGTAGAAAAAGTTCATTAGTTTTCTATGTTGTCTTGGGTCTGGGTGTTTGTGGTACCGTCGTTACTTCTGACTTCCATAACACAAGTGCTTTAGCTACTTACATTGGGATCAGAGTAATGTATGTGATGTTACTAACAGTATTTAAAACGGTTAAAGGTTCAGTCTCGTGAACAAGACATTCGTAAATAATGTTGAAATATCTAGCTCCACCAAATAAAAATAAAAAACATAGTAAATATCCCGTTTTAAATACTGGTAGTAATAAAAATAACCATGTTCTTTAAAATCTTGTATCTGATGTTGTCTAATATTTATTTATTTATATAGTATGGTATATGGTGGTAGTATTTAATTTGACTATCAATACGTAAGTGTAATGCTCCTATATTGAATAAAGGAATTTGAGTTTGAAAAAAATATATTTCGAAAATTGAGAGTCGAATAAAGAGTTGTAATAATAAATAATAATTTCTATTTGGATAAATATTTTTAAACAGGAACTTATAATGCTTACTGGTATCAAAAGTAACATAAATAAATTTACCAATTGATACTAATTTTTTTAGGAAAATGTTTTTAATTTAAAATAGGCAGACTGGCAAATGGTCAACCTGATGGTAAATGGTCACCACCGCGAAAAGCCTTACATCACCAATTAACTACCAACTTTGGCGGCAGTATAAGAGTATAGTGTATAGTTCCCACATATACGGGCTTAACCCAAAATATAACTTAAGATAAAATATGATATAACAGACGTATTTCTCTCCTATTTTAAATCATAACAAGTGTTCTAACTTCTATCTCCTGGACTATCTTCTCCGCTAGTACACAGACAGAACGTTCTGTCAACGTCTCCTCGACTCGAATTTAATAACATTTCCTCTAGACGCCGTGCAAAATTTATTAACTTCTTATAAAATGTTCACTCCGTTAAAAATAGAGCGCAATCAAATTAAAGGGTAAGTATTCTTTTTTTAATTTTCCCTAATATAATGATATTTAAATATTTACATTAATATATACTACAAAATACTTGTAAATTCTATTAACGGTTAAACGAAAAGAAAATTTTGAAACTAGGAAAGGTCAGCCAAACTTGCATCAGATTCATCATTATCATTACAATTATCACTATTGAAATATAGTTCATCGTATACGGAGCGTAAATATCTCGACTCGACAAAGATGTTGCAAACCACGACAAGACCATTATAACAAGAATAACACACAAATTAATGTTATGAGTCGTATAACGACGCACACAGATGTAAAAAAAATTAAAGAACAGTCTTAACTAAAGACATTATTCTTGATACTAACTACTATTTGATCATTAGTTGATCATACTTTTTATAACGAGTAAAAACTGAATTTTGTAAGAGTTCACTTGGTTAATTAGGGTTATTGGTTAAATTACTACAAAAGTTTTTATTCGGGATAATTAAAAAAACTATAAATTTTTAAGTCACCAAAATAGAGATAGATTTAGAGAATTTATCAAAATTTAACTCAGATTCCGGAAAATCTTGCATTTCCACCATATCGATCTTATGTGGAATGTATTTGACAGGAGTGATATATTAAAAATTCAAGAAATTTCAAAGTAAATCAATCTATCATATGATGTTTGACGCAATACTGGTTTAACATTAGGTAACATATCGAAGAATCCAGCAAACGCTCATAAAAACGATCTTTATGAGATTAGATACTTTATTGTATAGCAAGTATTAAATGTGTGTTCGGTTGCGGTGTTATTTAAGGCAAACAGTACTGAAACCGCTCTTATGAATTCATCAAATTTATGAGATCATTGTATTATATTTTTAACAAATAGTATGCTGTATATTAAGTATATAATCAATAATACCTCCACTTGTGACAGGAGAGCAGATGATTCATTTTTCATCATTTGTACAGGTTTCAGGTCAAGTCCGTCAGTCAGTAAAGGTTCGTAGGTTAATGTTTATTTGTATTTAACAAATGCATTGTAAATAATTATAACGTTAATATATTTGTGATATTAAAGAAATATTTAAAAAATAAAGACCTACGAAAGCCATAAAAAGCAATATCATACACAATACGATCAAATTGGAAACCTAAAAACCTAGGAATATAAATAACTCAAATGAAGAAAAGTAATTCTGATAATTATTACTAGTCTAGTAAAATTAAATTTGCTAATAATGAAAACTAAAATAGATTATTCAACCACAGCAAACTTATAGGGGAAATAGGAGAAGGAGAAGGAGAAGGGAAGTAAAAAGAATAAAAAAAATTGATAGTCAAGTTGAAAACAAAGGCACCACAATAGGTAATTATTAATTTAGGAAAATTAAATAGAAGAGAATGAAATAAAATAGAGCAAATACAGATAAATACCTAAATATTTTAAAATGCTCCACGAAAACTATATAAGTAGATTTTATCGACTACATGTGATGAGTTGGATATAAAACATCCCTAGTAGCCATTCTAAGATTGCAGATGATAATAATATCTTGTTCGAAAAAAAGTCTCCAAAGAATTTTAAAGCCCACAACCATAAGGTACGCTTTTACTTATTTTCATTATAATATAAGATTTCGTTTACAAAAGTAAAGATGTTTGACTTAAAATTTATAGTAAGTAAAATTAAGTAAATAAAATATCTTGACTTAGCTCACGAGGTTGTCGATACGTGGGATGTGGATACAGCAGTTATTGTGCCGATAATCGTTTCAGCGAATGGCCTAATGGCCAAAAGGCTCGACCAACACCTTAAGAGGCTCTCGTTAGGCAGCTGGGTCAAGGGCCTGATGCAGAAGGCAGTACTCCTCGGCACGGCGCGTATTGTGAGGAAGTTCCACTCTCTGGGGCCCTGCCCACCGGTGGCTTGGACCCTGTTCCCGCCACTGGTTGGCCTCGTTTTTTTTTTTATTTTTCAATATATTTTATATATTTTGTATTTTATATTTAAAAATGTATTATACATGAGTGAGAATAAATAAAGGTTAATATTAAATAATTATTGAATCAATTAAAAACAGTAATTACAGTTTTCCATATAAAATTAAATAAAAACACATTTTTTAAAAATATTTTTATAGAAAAAAGTATACCTTTGACCACTGAGAAACATCCATTGTCTGGTACTAATCCTACGTGTACAATCAGGTTATGTGTACTATATGCATTGTCATTAGAACTGAACCAACAAGTAAAATTTCAAGTCCTTAGGGGAACAGGAATTGGTACTAACTCAGATTTCAAGATTTGACTAAAAAAAAATTACAAAATAAATAAAGTTTGTAATAATTATATAATATAAATAATATTTTTAAGATTTAAGATTAATATGCTGGACACGCCAGTGACAGCTTTTCTTATATTTATTCAGAAGGCAACCTAAGCTTGCTGGCAATAAAAATCCTTTTTTAGTACGGACATTCAAGTGTTTCCGCCGTGTAAGCTCAATTCAATCAAATCATCGCTATAAAACTTCCATAACACGAGTTCGGAAGAGTAATAACTTATTTGGGCGCGTTCAAGTGGTTTTGGTAAAGATGAAAACATACTAAAGAATTCTGGCCACAAGGAGAATGAAATGGAATAATATAACTCTGTTATTTGAGAATTTTATACAACTTTGATATACCATTTCTATAATAGCTTCAGCTAGTAAATATTATCAAAAAGGTTTTTTTTTTATGTAAAACATGTAGGGGGACGGGAAAATGAGCCACCTATACCTAAAAATACCGCCATCCATAGCTATTAAAATCTTAAGAAATATTTACTACTTCTTACATCACCAATGCGACAACAACCTTGGAAACTAAGACCTTATGTCCCTTGTGCATAGGCCAGTGAAATTAAGGCTCATATACCATTTAAATAGGAACACAACAATAAGTATTGCTGCTTGGCGGTAGAATATATTATGGTAAGAGGGTGGTATCTAGAGACGGGTTTACACAAAGCCATACAACCAAGTAAAAGTGTTACTTTTTAACATAAAAGTAAATATTTTTTATTTATTTGTTTGTCAGTGTAAAATGCTTGGACATATATCGAGAATAATATGTTATATTTAGAAATATTGTGGGTCTATTGCCTGTCACTGTCGCTCGATCCAATTCTGAACGCGCGGAGTTCAATAAATGTAGAAATATGTTCTCTATTAATTTTACCAAGGACTAGTGAACTATGGACGACTAGTGGACTATATATCATATCGTAATATTGTGTACACCAAATATACATAGGTGCACCATTTATTTTATCCTCACTACTTTCCTCACTACGCGTAACATTGCCAAATTCCTAGGCCGATACTGAGAATGATTTCACAGAAAAACCCAACAACTTTTTATGGCGTATTTGCGATACGAATGTGATGGCGAAATATGTAACATAGGTAATAGTATAAGATGTTAGACAATTAAATGAGACAGTAAAATATTCGAAAATATTTGTCATCAAAGTTCTTCTCATAAAACAATCTTATTCTAGAACAGTATATTTATATGGTATCATGTATGTCAAAAATAATAATTATATTTCATAAAATTTACTCCTTCTTCTTCCTCCTGCCCTTATCCCAATTTACTTGGGGTCGGCGCAGCATGTCTTCTTCTTCCATACTTCCCTACTTTCACACAATCCATCCAAATTAAAATTTACTCCTATACCGAGTTAATGTATAGTATTTTATATATGCATAAATATTCATCAATTGTAGCTAGCCAGCAGGAGCTACCATTTAGCAATTATGGTGCATTTAATTTTTATATTTAATTGCATAAAATATTTTCCTCGTATAATTTCAGTAAAAGTAGTTAAAATCAAAAACTACCTAACTGCAGAAGATATAAATTGCTACAGCAAATGCAGATCCAGTTTAAATTTCTTCACACCCATATATTTAATACGACGAGAGACAAAATGGACGGAATACCACTTATACATGCTATTTGAGCTACATTATACTAACAAAATAATATAAATATAATTGATGTTTTTTTATAGTTTTTTTTATGGCATTGTTTGGCGGACGAGCATATGGGCCAGCTGATGATAAGCGGAAACCACTGCCCATAGACAAAGACGCTGTAAGAAACCAACCTTGGGAACTAAGATGTTATGTCCCTTGTGCCTGTGATTACACTGGCTCACTCACCCTTCTAATCGGAACACAACAATACAAAGTACTGTTATTTGGCCGTAGAATATCTGATGAGTGGGTGGTACCTACCCAGACGGGCTTGCACAAAGCCCTACCACCAAGTAAATAAGTTAAGTATTATATAACTCCAATAGTAACAGATGGAGTTTCAATGAGCGTCTCCCTTAAGATCATTATTTGACTAAAAGGCATAAAATAGTCGTAAAGATTTCGCAATCGCAGATAGTCTGATCTTTCAACGAATTCTGATCGGAGAATCGTAAAATCGAGCGAAATCAACTAGATAAAAGAAACATAGGAAAAAAGTTTCAGAATAATAATATTAATTTGATTTATTTAGTTATTTTAACAATAAAAATAAAATAACTATACAAATAGTAAATGCCTTTATTAAATAAGAACATTTAATTTTAAATAATATGTTTTGCTTACATTTAGTTCAAGAGATTGAATGATTGATAAACCAAGATACTGAAAGACATCAAACATATATCGATTAAAGGGCTTTTAGTAGAAGCGTATGGGTAACACCCACTCATCCAATTATTATTATTCTACCACCAAATTGTAATGATTTGTATTGCAGTATAAAAACCGTGGTTGTTGAAACAACTGTAAGAGCAAGGGATGCAGGAAGTAGTATATATGTAATATATACACATGTCCAAGACGCTAAGACCCGTTTTCTACTTAAGAACTCGTGTAATCGATCTATTATCGATTCTATTGGCAGATGTGATCGGCCTACAATCTGTTGCAAATTTTCTGAGCTACGTCGGCTACTTTAGTTTTATTGTCAAAACTCCTTATGTCTGATTTGATCCTTCGGAGAAACTATAAGTATCTACTAAGTATAGTCCATTCTGCGGCCTTGAATTGGTGAATTACACGCAACGCGAGTGTCCGTACTCAATTATAAATAAGAACGTTTTGATTAAAATCTTAGCGTTTTCCACAATTCGAGTAAAATATTTGACAAATTTTCCCGAATTTTACTAAAATATTAGAAGCTGAATTCTCCAGCGAATCTTATTCGAAATTATCGAAGTTGTTTTTACCTAATTGTAATGTCTGCCTGAGGTAAACACATTTTTAACAACATTGAAATTTGTAATATCTTAGAGGGGGATTTTAACCAAATCCATCGTGATGTGTTTTTTAAATATTATTTTTGTATTATCCATTTTTAATCAGAGTCCAGTGCGCTGTGAACCTTACTTGGTGGTAGGAGACAGATGGCGGTTATTCTACTGCTAAACGGCTATACTTAAAATGGATGTATTCCGGTTTGAACGTGAGCTCAAACTAACCTCATCATCAGACCACAAAAAGACCACCTTTTTATTTTTTATCCTAATATGTTGGGTAAAGTTAATAATAATAATACATTTAATTCATAAAGTTTACAGTATACAGGGTTGATTGCGTGTCATTATTTAAGGTATGAATTACTTTGCCTGAAGACTCTGCATTTCTAAGTTTATATTTTATTTGCTTAAGTTATTATTATGAAATAACAAAAAAACGTCAAATAAGACCAGCAGTTTTTATGTACAAGAGACAAACAAATCAATAAAGCTTTCTTTATAATAATAACCTAATATAATAATTATAATAATGTTGCTGAGCATAGGAACTTTGATTTACAATTATATTCATCTGTAAATATCAGAATAAAATCAATAGTATCAATAATCTTTTATAATTCAATTACCAAAAAAAAAAACAAGAAAATACCATAGATAATAGTTTCCGTGGTGGCATACAAGGTAAACTTACTCACACACACTCATTCCGTTGCATAAACTCTATTCCTTACTCAAATAGAACATATAGACAAAAGACAATATGAAAGCGCGTCTTAACATTTCTGGAATAAATCGCAATTTAAAATAAAACACTGAACCCTGCCAAGAAAGCTTTCACCGTAAGCATTTTGGAACATGTTGTAAGTCGTTCCTTTGAGATACATTTCCCGACATTTGATTTTAAATCCAATGCCTTACGCATTACGGTTCAAAGGTTCACATGTCCTTGTGCGTTATAAACAAGTGAATAGAATCTTTATGGTTATTAGTTAAGGTTGGTTTTTAAATATAAGTGCAACGTATCATCTGTAATAGGTCCCAAAAGTGGGATCCTGACGGCATAACATGTCTTGCAACTTGTTTATTGTCAGGAATTGCTTGAAGTAGTGACACTCGTCTCGTACATGTTAAATTTGTTAATTTTAGTTGTATTTAAATACATTTGCAGTAATTATTGAAGTTATACTTCTTTAGGCGCGTTATGAAATATACGTCAGAGTAAATTTTTATGATGAGTGCGCACAGAGTGACATCAAATTGACATGGTTAAGTTGTTCACTAAACCGCCAGTTAATTCAAATCGCTCAAAATAGACAACCTTACCTTTTTTATAATGTTTATTTTATTACAATTTTAAATTATAAATGTTTAAATTTATTAGTGTGTAGGTAATATAATAGCTATTAATTTTATTTGCATTTAATTTTTATTTAAACGAATAACTTCTCATTCGCGCACATATTTAGGTACACGCACCTCATTTACTATTTTGTTTATACTAGTTTTATATATCTTATATTAAATCCGTTAATCTTAAAGATTGAAAGAAAACTTCAGTTGTGGTTTCGAATTCGAGTTTGACCTTCGACCATTAAAATCCGCCTTCGGCCAAAGCTTCGGCCACTTTTGAACGAAACCTGAGATTTTGGACGAGCCGTTATGATTGCGCGAAGCGCAATGTAGGAGATGATGCGTGGGGGATAACATTGAATTACTGGTCGAACGCCGCTGCAGTAGTAAAAAAACATGATCGTGCGAGCATGTCATAATAAAACAATGATGCTCTGGAGGTTCTTGAGAAGGCTAAGTACAATTTAATGAAATTCCCTAATGTGAAGTATTATCTTTACGATTAATGGCAACGAATTATTTATCTGAATAATTTTTTTTAAAAAGTTTATTATGAGTATATCTTAGAAGATAGACACATTCTTTTTGATTTGGTTTTAAATTGTTTCAACGTATCACGCAAACACCGTTATGGTTCAAACATTTTGTACAAAATATTTACTAGTACAAACCTTCCTTGTTTATTGCTCTTTCTGTTCTTCTATTCCCCATATCAATATCCGTTGAATGCTTAGAAGTAAACGAAGAGATAAACAGAAGCGGACAGACTTTGTTTTATACTGTTTATAGATTATATGATTATATTATATATTATAATGTACTTAATTATTACTTTTAGTTAGTCAGTTGTTATCGTCAGTTTTAGTGCCATACTGTACTAGTAATAGTACTAGTACTGTCTGTGAAAAAATATATCTTAATACTTATTATAATTATTGTTTAATTAAGTATCAAATGAATATTGATTAGGTTATTATTAATGTATATATATATAAACTTAACTTTGCGGTTACATAATGTCAAATAATTTTATATAGATGATAAAAAAGCGTGGAGTTAATGCTTGTTGACTTCCAGGCAGGATATATAACATACATATGTAATTGTATTTAACTAACATGACTGTATTTTTAGACGTTGAAAAAGAGTAACTACTGAGTTTCTTGCCGGTTCTCCTCGGTAGAATCTACATTCCGAACCGGTGGTAGCTTTACTTAATATAGTTTGTTAAAAGACGATTCAAATTCAGTTTAACATAATTTCTTAGGAATAGTAAACTTTGGGATTCGGCTTCGCCTCGAAGGTTGTGATGATAGCCGATTAACCGGCTTTGGCTAGAAATCTACCTTCGATACACTTATTATCATATTTAATACACATAGATACATATTTTCACCACCAAAGAGATTCCAAATGACTCTTTAAATTAGTGGACTACGGAATTTATTGAAAGCGATATAACAAATATTATGTCATCTTACAGTCTTATAAAAATATATTAATATTAGGTATGTAATATAATACACACAATGAAATTCAAATCCATTGAGTGGCCTAAAAGATGAAATGGCTACGTAGCCCAAGAATTTCTCTTCTCACACAGACACTTTAAGGCGGTACTAAAATTTTATAGGATAACAGAAGCTATGCGCAATATTGGGTGCTATTTTTAATAGCCTACTGTGGACACAGAACAGCTTAGTATGAAAGAAGGGTGACAACGACCTTATAAAAGTTCAAAATAAATTTTAAACTTAGTAAAATTTATTCACAAATTGATAACTGATACTTTTAATAACCTTGGGCTTCTGATACACCACCAACTTTGGCACACAGTTTCAGTAAAATTAGCAAACAGATTTTGCGTGATGTCTAAACATTCTGTATTTTTTTTATTCTATGCCACCAAATTAATACAGTAATCAGGCAAACACAGTGATGCCTAGCACATTAATCGATAGTTACAGTTTTATAAAATATAAATAAATTATAATCTTAAAAAGATCCATCTTAAAACCAATTTATTAACAATGACATATTTTGTTTGGTCACCCTATTGTAAGGACGTCACACAATTTTATTGACGTTATATCAAACAGGTACTCCTGCGGCATTGAGTGGTAATGGCGTCTTTAGAACGGCAGTAAAAGACATTTTGAGCAAAATGTAAAATTCATGCACACTGAAATGAAAAATTATAATAAAGCCTCTTAAGATAACATTCACATTTATTTGAGGTTATAAGAAATATAAAAAGAGAAAATTTAAGAATTTTCTAAATCTCGAAATAATGTATGTATATATACTCAATAGAAGAAAAAAATATCTAAGTATATTTTTGTGACTTTATAATAATTATGATGTTTAAAGACAGAAGTTTATTCAATTTATATAATATTTTATATTAATTTGCATAATAATTACGTGTAAGTTATCATATACATGCTACACCTGAGTTATTTTTATCAAAGACAAACGCACATGATCTAATTATGCATTCAGTTGCAACAGATACAAGCTATTAATATTAATACGATTGGAAGATGCACGCCTACTTAGTAGAAGCGTGTTGATGCGTAATTTGCGAGGTCAAACACCTCAGCTAGTCGAACAGTCTCATACATATTAATTAGGCATTATCACACAATACGGAGCAAAAAGTAAACATTCTAAACACCAAAATTTGCATCAACATTAAACGTGAAACCTAAATTAGATAAACATAAAATAACTATAACGCTCTATTACAAGAGGGAAAGTTATTATCTATACGCACCGAATCCCTTCGTTTGTTATTTTATATATCTTTGTGTCAATCATCGATTGAATCACTTTTCATACATCATAAATTAGCAAATCGTTAATTTTAAAATTTGTGATGTTATATTACATAAAGTCATCAACAATTTAACCTAGAGTTTTAAACTAGTTCGACTCAATCAATTGAGATGAAATTTTCACACGTTACACTATTAAAAAAAAAAACTAGATTACTCTTTAAATTTTACTAACACTTATAATTAATTAATGTTTAATTTTATTTTTTTATCGAAATTCATTTGTAAATAAAGCTTAGTTCCGATTCAAAAGAACGCTGGCTTATCACAAACGTGTTGTTCCAAGGAAACAAATGGAATAGTCACATTGTACTTTAATTGTCGTCAAAGCGTACAAGTTTTAATGTTGCCTTGAAAATAAAACGGCACGGCCACTAGAAGATTATGAACCCATTAGTTGCTGAGATGTATGGCGTTGATTTATGTGCTGGAAAAGTAGTCTTTTATTATTTAGTGAAAGCTTTCAGTGCGGGGATTAATGGGTTCGTCTAAGAACAGATCAGTTGTTAAATGGACTTTGGAAATGAGGGACAAAAGTGATCAGGTAATTGTAAAAATGTTTTGTTATAAAACTGTACCCGGTTGAAGCCTTTTGTGTGTCTTTAGACGCTACTTGATAAGCAATCATTATATGCCTTTGAATGGTATTATTAGGTTTGTGACTGTTCTTATAGATTTATTGTGTACTACAATTACTGATAGTAGAACTAAAATTCTAAGAGGGTCATATACACACATTGCCTTTAAGACAGCAAATCTATGTATTCATAAAGTCAAGTTTTTTTTTAACCTAAATTAGTCGTTAACGGAAACTACTTCTGCTATAATATTCTAATTTAGGTTTAAATTAGTCCTACCAATTCTGACTATTTGGATATTTGCGTTGACAATCATAACAGGCACATTTAATCTAGATTGAAAATTCTGCATAATTCACTTTCCAAATAGTAGCAGAATGTTCTGTAAAGACGAAATTTATTATTAATACCAAGTGTTTCTTGCCTCGGGAACTATAACCGCCATAAATATTTTACTGCTCGTACAAGAACTAACTCATGTGTATGAATTCCCAGCAAATGCTACGCCATAAAGTTTTTATTGCCACTAATGGCCGATTCACTACAAGAATAGTTTACTTTTGCGACATATTTCCCTTTTTATTTTAAAAATAATTGATTTGCTTTGTATGTTATTATTATGAAAGTGAAAATAATTTTAATAAGTTTTTTTTATAATAAGTTTAGTTTTATATTTGAATTTAGAATGCGAATCAGTGATGTTTTTGCTATAATATGTTAAAAAAGTATAATCTTTGTAATCCTCCATTCTAATTATTGTTTATACAGTCAATGTGATTTTTTTTTGCATAAAGCATTTTTATTGAAAATATTCATATAAAACTAGTACTTGAAAGTGTACTAATACACGAAAATCATGTTTAATAAATGAAGTAAAGACTTAAGTAACACTGTTCTGTTGACTGATTCATAAATACAGGACAATTTCTTGAAACACTGAGGTAGATGGCGACCCTCATTTAGAATTCTATCGATAAGTTAAACTCTGTTCTTCTTCTAAAAGAACAAAATGCCCTATTTTTACCTTCAAGATTCATTACTAAAGTTACCGATATGAAATCAGGACGACGATCTGTCAAAGGGTGTCCGTGCTAACTCGCCTTCTATCACAAGAAAGTTAAATTGATAATTTTGTAAGTTTTTATTTGTTTTTTTCTTTAATGTACAAGTCACAAGCTTGGATATAACTTTTAATAATAGAATAAAATCTGATTTTACTTCACGTACTTCAAATCGTGGCGTGTATATTTTAATCAAATAGTTCGTATACAGCATTTCTTGTTTAAAAGCTGCCTGTTAACGATTAATAGCGCAACGATAGAACATTTTAATTAATCTATGGCTGTTCAAAAATTACTAGTGCAAATTATAATTTGTTAGCAATCTTTAAAGTTTATTTAAATTTATTTTTATTTTAAAAGTATTGTGGTTATTGTAAGCGATTTTTCTATAAAGAAATAAGGCGTATGATATAGAACTTTTTCTTATTTGGATGATTTCGACGGTAGTAAATTATTAACTTGAATATTAGTTTGAATGTTTTCGTCAGTATGTTTATTAGATAAATATGTGTGCAAACTTCTTAATATAAGAATGAATTTGTATGAGTTACTATTCATCTGATTTTGATTGAACTTTGGTGGGGTTTTCTGTGTACGCCTCAAATGAAAAAAATATATTTATTCAATATAAACGTCCTATACAGTCTTATGTAATTGTTATTCATTTATTAATTTAGTTGTTACTATCGTAACAATCTGCTACGTTCTCAATTGTCTTTTACTTCTTTTTGAAGCCTTGATTGATTTGTAATTAAATATTTTAATTGGTATATTAATGTGTGTTTTGTATGTATTTGTTTTCCTATAATATATAAGTAAATTAAATGAAGTTATTGAAAACGTTCGACACCAAGACTAATAGCTAGTAATTAATAATATTGTGCTAGTTTACATTATAATGTATTTTTATTTCCTTAACACACCTGCCTTTAATTTACACCTAAAAGATTTTTTGTAGTGAATACAGTAGAGTTCAACACACCTTTGTAGCAATTTTATTTGGTTGTGTACTAAAGTATTTAGAAATAATGTTGTTTATTACATATTAAGCAACAAAATCTTCCATAACTTAGACCACAAAAAGTGAAAGAGTATTCCGTAAGTTTTAATCAAAATATCTTTTGCCGGCACCGAGACGACCCTCCCTGTTTATATTATCATAATCTCGAGCACTTATCAAGAATTTTAAGGAATTACATAAAATTTCTTTCATAAAGTTCAATTTCCGTTTATTAAATAGAGAGATTCTTTTTATTGTATTTATTATCAGTTTGTACAGCCTTTTGTGCAACTAAAGAAAAGTATATTTTGTTTCAAACAAAGACAAACAGTAAAAATAATGTGTAATAAAATAAAGCAAAATGTATGAAACACAGATATAAAATGCCAATTGCAAGCTCTAAGATATCTTAGGTTTCATAAAACTTTCAGTTACTTTATTTGTATTGAAAAATAAAATGCGTTTTCGTTCATTTATTATGCTGTTCATTTTCTGGACTCCTTAGTCTAGTAATGCTTCTGACGTCATCGGTTAAAATACTTGTAAGTTACAGAGATTTCTGAATAATAAAAATTGTAATCGTTTAAGTTTATGTCTTTACAGTGACTGACTTATATAAATAGCTTACATAATAAGTTTGATAGTCTAGTAACTGTTGGATTTACATTTCAAGGTTTAGAGCAGTAAAGAATGATTCATCTGATACAGTTTTGTTACTCACGATACAATCAATATATGTTATGAATAGTTACCATTATTTAAAAAAAGACTGCAATTAAAACCTCTTTACAAATCTTTTTTTTTTTGTTATATTGTAATGATATGATAACCATAATACATACATTTTCATTATTAAAAACGTTGGTTTCTACTAATCCCACAAATGTTTCGATTATGCACAAAATTCGTGCAATATATATAATGACTGGCATTATTATAATCAGTGTTGAATGGCACGAATGTTGCTGATCATTATAGCTATAACGCACGACACCATGCCGCATTAACTTGGAAATAAAATCGGAAAATAAAACAATCGTTAAGTTGGATCTGTCATTATTGCAACTCATTTATTTCGGATTTAATTATTTTGTATCCAAATGTTAAATTGAATTGCAATTTATAGTAGGATAGTTTCTATATGAAATCTAATCTAATCTATAATTAATTATAAAATAAAAATAATCTATATTGATATTGAAAATAATAAAAATGTTTTATAATTGGTTTACCATACATATACATATATAAATATATATATAATGTATGTATGCATCATATGGTCATGATCGAATACGAATTTCCGCCAGAGTCCTTTCTGATCATTTTATTTCGGTTGCTTTGAAATAAATTCCTAGTTTTTATACATTTTCGAAAAGCTAAGTAAACGATTATGTTTTTAAAATAATCTGCAGAACAAGTTTAATTATGATTTTTTTTGTTTTTCAGGCATATTTGAGGGAAAAAAATAAAAAAAATATTGCAATAATATCGTTTTCCGTCTCGCATTTTTAAATTTGGACCGATAATTATTGTTAAAATATTGAAAAATATCCAGTATTTAATCGTTTTTATAAATCAGAAGAAAAAAAGTAGATTTTAATCAAAACTTTTTTTAAATAAATTTTAGAAGTTGCAATTTTGACTTATTTTGAAAAAATCTAAAAAACGTGATAACTCAAAAATGGTTCACTTTTGCATCATGCATATGAGGTTAAAATTATTACAAATAGTCACTGCTATCACCTCCTAACGGGAATACGTCGAATTACCAATTATATCTATAAAAAATATAGGTCACGGCCAACACTCATGTTACTCGCAGATAATTTTAAAGATAGCTGAACAACATCCACAGATAATGGATAAAACGAACACTGAGGAAATATTTGTATTAACTAATATATTATTAAATAAATGTTAATAAATAACGTAAAAAATATATATATAAAAAAAAAAACAAAACAATTCTGTCAGAAGTGGGATTTGAACCCACGCCCTCAGAGAGGACCAGAACAGCTCAAACCTACTATGTAGGCAAGGTTACCTTGAGTCTGGCGCCTTAGACCGCTCGGCCATCCTGACTGTGAGCGGTTTTGCGAAAAAGTGAATAGTATTCAAAGCTAAAAGATGATATGTTACGATAATTGATTTTTGTTTAACATAGTTTTAAGCTTATATTAGTTAATATTATATAAACTATAATTATATTTAGTTAGTTTTTTTTCTTCTACTTTTTTTTTGTTAATTCTAAATAAATTTGTAGTAAAAAAATAGATGTGTAATTTCACGAAAATTCATTTTTAAGAAAACGGTAAAAAAAAATGTAGTATTGTTTATTGTAAGCAATATAAAATCAATATAATTGACTTGCATAATTAGTGTGAGTGTGCAATTGTAACGATTTTGTAAATATAATTTTTACGGCCCAAACAAAGTTCATTGTTGGAATGACACTGAAGGAATGCCTGACGTGTTCGCGATGCGTCTCTTTGCACTACGATAACTCCGGCGGATATAACTAGTAATTGAGATTAGCTGTTTAAATCCAGCTAGGAAGACACAACCCGTTATGTTCGCGTGAAAGTGATTTCACTTCGATTTATTTGTAACAACATTTATAAAAATAAACAGCATATTTATTACATATAAACGAACACAATGAGCCGGTAGTATATGTGATACGTATTAAACCTAAACTAAACATTAAATTAGATTAGGTAAAAAAACTAATAAGTAATAGTTTAAGATTGTTCTATGATACTGGTACGTAATATACTTAATCAAGAAAAAAAAGTAAAAAACCTCCTTTATACATACATAGGTACGTTAAATTTATTATGAATATAGACCCACCATCGCTTATTTACCCAATGTTTTATATGTCTAGTGCAATAAAGAATTTCACACATAATACACCCACACCATCTTATACAATTACAAGTATTTTAAAACGTTATTTTTTGGACTACTAGATATTTTCTGTTTCCCATCACTAGCCCGTCTGTCAAAAAGATCAAGCTAACTTGCACAGGGTATATATATCACTTAGAAACAACACGAATTGAACAAAACAGAATGATGAAAGAGATCATATTTAAGACTCAAAACTTTTGGACGACATTTTCAAATTTAGGTGCCTATCTTTGATAACGTGCTCCTACGCACCACAGAATTAAAGTGATAAAAATCAAGTATTTTGATAGACAGTTAGGGAACCCTAACAAAGCGTTATCTTAAAATTCAATTACAAAAAAAAAGCATCCATCCGATTTTTATGCTCACATACATATTTCTTCAAAAGCAAAACCGCTCAATCCCAACAAAACATTGAACTTCCCATTTCCTCTAATTTACAATGCAAAAGATAAATCTCTCGGGTCACAAATCCTTGGGAACTCACAATGGTTTTATCAGAATTAGTCATCGTTTTAACTCGACTTCAAAGTCTGACGAAATTTTCTATTTTTTTTTAAACGTCCCGCGTTAACGTTTTGATTTTATCCGTTGTCTTTATAATAATTGTGTGGAATGAGATAAATGAACTGACGGTTGGTTTTCTTTTTATAATATTTACGAGTTTTGTTGGAGACTTCGTTTTCGTTAAGTGGGAATTGTTTTACTTTAATTGTCTTTTATAATTGTTCACGGATTAATATAATATATAAACAACAAAGTAGTGTTACTGAGTTTCGTATTAATTATTAATTTTGGTTAATGGACAGTTAATTGACTTTTTTTGTTCCGTATACGGATATCAGATTCCTATTCCTAGTCACGGAAATTAATGAATTTATTTTCCATTCTGTTACTTTGTTATAATACATAAAATGCGTCTTTTATTTTCTAAGATTACTGAATACGATTATAATTACGATGGTATTTTTTATGCAATAGTTGGGCGGACAAGCAAATCGGCCACCTGAAGTTATGTGGTTGACGACTTAACATCAGCGCCATAGACATTGGAGATGTAGGAAATATTAACCATTACTTACAAAGCCAATGCACCCTAAGTACTGCTTTTTAGCGGCAGTATAATGAATGGATAGTACACCAAGTATTATAAGTTATTTTGTTATCTCTTATATTATAAGATAACTGAATAAAGTGGATTATACCAGTGTTTTATTTTAATTTGTAAAAAATACTACCAATGTTATTTTTATGCAGTTAAAACGATTAAAAATAATTATATATTAACTTATATTTTACAAAACGCTTATACGAATGTAACAGAATATATACATCCGAAATTATCAACAAACTAATAACACTTCAAATCTTGTCGAACTAGCCAAACATTTAAGTGTAAGCATATGAAAATAAAATAATATTGATGAAATGAAAATATTTCGATAAAAAAAAAACATATACTAGGTACCGAAAGTGAATTCCGGCAAAGTTTTCTCCATGCCCAGTTTATTTATAGTTTTGCGCGTGAGTGAAATCGAAAGATAACTTTGTATTGTCATCCCGTCGTAACTCTTCAACGGGCGAAACAAAATGATACTGGTGTAAGTACAACATCTGCGAACTATCGAACGCTTATAATATTCATTTTCTTTTATATTTGATGTAAAAAAATATTTTATCTCAAAATTCCATTTCGAAACGTTCAATGTGAAGTAAATTTGGTACAACTGATGATAAAATTTAAATTGTAATTTTAGAAGATTTAGTTAAAGTTGTCTTCAGTTCGAAGTATACAAAGTGCGTATTCTATTGAAAATTATATTTTAAATGTCTTCTCAGCATTTTTTCAGTAAACAAAGATTCCTAATCAATGCAAAATGTATTTGAACTTCTGTCACCGGTGATGATGTTATCGAAAATTGATAGTCTTAAGCTTTAGTAGTTTTTTTTTTAAATCTATTATAACATATAAAATATATAATTTATTATATTAAATAAATATAATAAGCTTTCAAATTTTGAGATTATAATTGTAATGCTAAAAATTTAACTATGTGAGCAGGCATCAGACTAACAAACGCGATTAAATAAAATAGAAAAATACACCAAATGCAGTGATAACATTTGTGTGGAAATTAGAACAATTGAATTTAAAAAAAAGTTGTTCTTATCTACGCGTAAGCAATTTTACTTCTTCCGTATAATTTTGTATATTATTTAATTGCATGCAAATAATTAATTGCAATAAAATATTATTTATTATATAAATGAAATTTATTCGTATTCACTTCTATAATACTCATAAATCTATACGTTCACAATTAAAATTTGTAATACATTGTAAAATAAGATAATTTGTAAAGTTGTAAATTTCGAACGACTTGACACTTTATTGGCGGTTTCGCAAGTAAGTTCATCGTATAGTTTTCATGTCAGCCTGCGCATGCATATAAAAAAATCACTCTCATCATATTTTTTCATATCGTGCCAAAAATAAATATAACTTAAAAAAGTCCTCCCGTCTTAGATGAAAAGGATTCACGTTTTACGTGAAAAAATAAATATTGAATACCTGTACAAAGTTTTGTTTTCCTTTATGTATCTCTTATATTTATATATGAGTTAATTATAATTGTATTTTGAGTAAACAATATCCCATTTTTTTTCGACGAAATATTTTTTCGTATAATTATCTCTAGTTCACAGTTATGGAAGTTACCTAGCCGGGCAGATAGCTCATAAAGTGTCGGAGCGTTCTGCCAATAAAAAGTTTTATCTCCTAATGGCAGAGTCTCTATCTTCGAGGCGATCGCTCCTCCAGAAATATAAGACCCCTTGTATTAGACATTCAGTTAATGAATCTAGTTTTTCAGTGGTAAAATAAATTAACAAATAAAGTTTGCGTTGAGGATTGTATTATTCTTCAATGTAATGGCAATAAATAAATCAATCTTTTAAATTAATTAAAAATATATTTATTTTATTACTTTGTTTATTTCCACCGAATAAAACTTTAATTTCGAAAGCAATTACTCTTTCAGAAATATGAAACCTTTCGTAGATCTTAATGAATCATGTTTTACTTTAGAAAAATAACATTGAAATAATATAATTTCTAGTATATTTTAAGTTTGTATATTACTGGTATTTTTACTTTATAAATTGCATGAAATCAATAACATAATTATTATGTGCTATGTGATACAAAATTAAATTAATAAAACTAATCGATTAATATTCTTATCATTTTTCAGAATTATTATTAAATACCATTTCGTTGTTAATGTGATACATAATTTAGATTTATTAATGAAATTCATAAATGTAATAGAAACAACTCTGGTACATTTGTGTTCTCCAGTGGCTGATATATATTTAAATACTATATACTAAGTTAACATTTTCATTTCTATACGTAATGCTGCTGATATTTATATGATATGGGAAGGCCAATAGGAAAATGAAGCAACCTGAGGGCAGTTGGTCACTACGACTCATAGATCCTGGTGCGATAAGAAATATTAACCATTCCTTACATCGCCAATACGCAACTGACCTTGGGAATACTACATACGTATTGCTGTTTGGCAGATACCCCACCGTATCTGGTGAGAGGGTGATGCGCGAAATAATTTCTTACAGTAAATATTAATGATTAGTTTCAATGAATCATTCTGACAAATCTAGTTTACTGGATGTAGTAAATCAATGCATTTTTTATTCTCTAAATCTCACAATATAAAGGAAAGGCAACCCAAACTCGACCGGATACAGTTCGGGTGCAGGAACAACGGCTTTTCAAGGTAGCACCTCTTGTAAGAACTATCAACATTCAAACTGCGATCTGAGAGTTTCTTGACAAACAAACTCAATTGCTTTTTACTGACCTAGCATACGACGTAGCCCCCTAACTTTAACCCGCATGTATTGAATATAAATAAAATCTTTCACTAACATATTATATATTTTTTAATTTATTACACGTCAGAACTCTTTCATGATAACTATACATTTAAAAAAAAACATAATATGAAAAAAAAAATTAAGCTTGATTTACCACTTACATTATTCACCAATTTTTATTTATCTACCGCCTTGGTTATATCGAAAAAATCTGATGAAGGTATTATGATAGATGTTATGTTCAATAATGGCTTTTATGCGCTACGTGATAAGCACTTAGGTTTTTATTGTATGTGATCAAGCAATGGGAATTGTATGGCTGGTTTTATGGAGTTTTAAATGTTTTATCGGTAATTTCGACGCCCTTTATGAGTTAATCTGACAAATCGAACGTAATCTCTTACACCCGAGGGTCGTACGTTACTTATAGCAACCGAACGTCTTAGCCAATTTTGATAAATAACATTTCATTCAATTGATAAATGGAACTCCTTCTTATATAGCATACTTTGTAACGTTATTAATACAAAAAATAGTAAATTCTCATTCGGAAAAGGTTTGGAGCTTATTCCACCACGATGTTCCAATGGCAATATCCATGGATTGGCAGCGGCAGTAAATATATCCACCGAGCACAATATATTAATGTTATACAATATATATATATATTCTCGTCAGATAATTCAGTAGCACTCAGGTTAAAACTGCAATCCTCGGTTAAACATCACAATGTTCTAATCACTGAGCCTGGTTGATGCCACGATGACAGGCTTGCATAAAGTTTTACCCCAAGTAAATAATTTTCTTGATTAATAAATGACATCCGTGCAAAGTTGGGTCCTAAACCTAAAGTATTAATATGGACTTACTCGGTGGAAGAATATTATATCACCTTTTTTTTTGGATATACGCACTTTTTCCTGAACCCATCTATATAGTAAGGAGGCGAGGATGCTAAATTAGCAGTTGCTCGAGCGTCATGGAAATTTATTGAATTCGAAAGTTATAAAAAGAAAAAAAAAATATTACAAGTTTTTATAAAAGTTCATATTAAAAAAATTAAAATCTTTTAATTCAACACTTATTTAAGATATTCACTCTTTATTTTTTTATTACACCTAAAGTCGATATACTTATTTTTTATTCTATCTATCGCATTTAGTACAAATACTACATTTACTTTGTATATTATCATTGAAATGTTTGAATTAATATCGTGCTGCAGTATTACTTATTTACAAATAAAATTGTGGCATAAAATAAGCCTATTTTCGTTAACATTAACGTAACGTTATCTATATGTGGTGTGTATATTATAAACATTATTCATAATTGTTTTGACATTAAGCTGAAATAAAGTGCTGAAAAAATCAACTTAGCATTTTGGTATGCGACGCGCGTCTAGTATTAAGTACGGTGAGCAACTTAAGTTTTAATATAACATTTGATGATTTATTTATTATTTTCTACTAGATCTGCCTCGTTGTTCAATAAGATCAAATAAATGATAATATGATTAGCTAATATGATCATATTATGTCTTCAGAATACATGAGGGAATAGAGAGTCACGTGTAATTGTGCTCAAACGCACTTGACTTGAGCCCAAGTTTAGTCTTTCTTGAGAATTGCCGCCGTGGCCGAATTCACATACATTCATGTACATAATATTCTGGAATCGAACTTCTAATTTTTTTTTTGTTAATTAATTTCAAGGAATTTATCGTGAGAAGACTTTCCGAAGAAGCTTAGACGATCTCATCATCTCGATGATAGATGAATATTATAATACTATCCTCCACCTTAACAGGAGTAAGGCGTTTGATCCTGAGTCATCAAAAATTAATATCAATATACTGGACCGTCGCTGAACGTTGAACTTATTTTGCATACCCATTTGGGTATCTTTTAATATTAAGATAGTTTAGAGGATTCGATGTATTTTCGCACATTGTATTGCAGTGACAGTGCAAAACTTATGTGGCCGTCTGTATCGGCAGTTGTCACGCGATACGACCATCTACTACAGTTGTGTTGTAATTACTATTATTCATTCCGCTCGATCTCAACATAGTATAGATAATTGTTGTTTGGACTAAAGCATTGTTGTAATCATACACATTGGTCCAATAGCGAATGTTGTTTGCGCTTACTGGTCTTGGTTGATGAAGAACCAGTTAGATAAAATTTAAATATGTTTATACGAATATTAATTTTATTCATGAAAAAATAACGTTAATACAAATTATTATGTTAAAATAGATTGGCGTGTTCAGCTAATCATTTTGTAGTTTTTATATTGTGTCTTTGCTCAGGCAAAGGAAGAGGTTAGTACAGTTTTATATATACTACGGTAAAATATAACTGTCAGAATAAAGAGTCTAAAGTAGATTCTGATAGGAAATAAAGTAAAAAGCAACCTTTTTTAATCGTTTTAAAATAAAAATACATCATAACTAAGGTTTAATTCAACCCAGTGAAGCGTATGGGTAAAAGCTATTTACATATATAAAAGCAAACACTCCGGATGCTGTGGCTTCTGAAAAATGCCACCCAAATGCGAGTTACGGGTGCGGAGGAAAAAATGCGAAAAGTTGGCGGTCGAGTCGGCCTCAATCGCTCATATTTTGCGCATTGAGCATGAATTTTAATGTTCATCTGTTACGTAACTAGTAAAAGTAGGTCTTCAATTATACTTGGCCTAAATTCTTCATTCACTAAAAAAGTTTGAAAGACTTAGGTATGATAAAATTCCTAAGAATAGTTTAATTTTATTCACCCGATTACTACTATTCACCTTCATTTCTCAATACAAATTTTGATTAAAAATTATGAAATACATTGAATCATTTTTCACTAACCACAAATTTGATCAACTTATTATATTAATAAATAATTTCTTATTTTTATTCAATTTAAGTATATCTAGGTAACTTAGAAAGTGACAACAATCGGCGATTAAAGGAATATGTGATATTTCTTACAGAATCACATGTGTAATTTATTTTTGACTTTTGATAATGTCTTATTTTGAACGTCATTAAAAATGTTACACGTAAAAAGCTACAACTGTCTTGGAATATAGATTTTCCCGAAAATTTCCGGTAATAAACACTCTATTTCTCTCATCATGATATATAAAATTGTTTACAAACTTTCCAGATAATCAAATCAAGCAGGTGAAGGAAGGCGATAACTAAATATCGTGCAATAGGTGGGTACAGTAACTTTGGTCACCCAGCTGCAAGTTGGGTACATGACAAGTCGTGGACCAAAAATTTGATTAGGACAGGACCGTGAAGAGTTGCGTTGATAAAAGTCCTATATCACTCACCATGAACTACATCAATCATAAATTAATTTATTGTGCCGTAACTACAAATTCAACCAGTTTTTATATCCAAAACTAAAAACAGAAATAACACATTATTAAAACACGCATAATTTTATTGCTGTCATTTGTTAGTAACTTTAAATAGAAGATGTACGCAATTCATTTAGTCTATATATCAGAAATATTGTACACTCCGCTAGCAAAATAGCTAATAAATATGAATAGAAAGCCAAGTTAATGAGCCCGTGAATCTGCGCCATGAAGGCTTATCCCAAAGCTATTTCGGAGCAATTTTCGCGGAAAACGCGACATCATCACGAAAAATCTCTTTCCGTATATTATATCACTTACTTACCATATTACTTTGCTTCGATTTTTTTTTCTTCGTAATATATTTTAATGTTTCATGAAGAATTCGTTTATTGATAGAAAGAATACATCAGATCCATCTAATTGAAAAATTTTACTTTTATATTTTGGATTTAATAACATCAAGGCAAATAATTGAAAGACTTGGTTGGGCTTTGTGTAGGCCGCCTGGGTAGGTACCGCCCACTGATCAATTATTCTACCGACAAACAGCAATAATTCGTTTTGTTGTTTTTCAGTTCGAAGGGTGAGTGAGCTAGTATAACTGCAGGCACAAGGACATAACATCTTGGCTCCCAAGAATGGATTGCATTGGTATGGAATGGTATAATGGTGGAATGGTTAAATATTATCTTACATGGGTATATGAGCGGTGGTGATCACTGAAATGGTCCATTTGCCCATCCACCTATCCTTTAAATAAAAAAATATTTATTTTTTACATTAAAAATAAATTAATAAAAAATTAATTAACATTTCATCTTCATCTTCAATAGAACAGGAATCCTTCGCCCCCGCTGCACTGTCTACGTCCACGTGTGTATGGCGCATATCTCACAAAGTAGCTACCCGTCATCAGTACGCTTAAATCATTTAAACTACACAACGGATTTTAATGTGATTTTGATGAATAAATATACTGATTCAAGAGAGAGGTTTATGTGTGTATTACATGCATATCATAGTATGGAAAAGGCGAAAATTTCAACTCTCCTAGCTGAAAAGGCCAAGAATTTTTCTCTATCTAAATTTTGTATATAGACACTTATTGTACCCCCGGAAAGCCAGGACGTACGGGTAGTACCCGTGAAAGCTATCTCTATATACATTGTTGCAATTAATGAATTGTTATGAAAAGCATATATTTTTTACTATATTTAATATAATGTTTGTAAGTTTATACGAATTTCAAATAAAACAACTAGATCAAGTTACAATTTTGCAAACGTATGTACCTATATCTGATGATCGTAGTCAGACATCAAAAACTACAGCCAGTAGTGTCTTCTTTCGAATAGCATATTTAATTTTTACATTAGTATTAGCAGCCTGTAAATTTCCCACTGCTGGGCTAAAGGCCTCCTTTCCCTTTGAGGAGAAGGTTTGAGCATATTCCACCATGCTGCTCCAATGCGGGTTGGCGGAATACACATGTGGCAGAATTTCGTTGAAATTAGACACATGCAGGTTTCCTCACGATGTTTTCCTTCACCGCCGAGCACGAGATGAATTATAAACACAAATTAAGCACATGAAAATTCAGTGGTGCCTGCCTGGGTTTGAACCCGAAATCATCGGTTAAGATGCACGCGTTCTAACCACTGGGCCATCTCGGCTCACATATTTAATACGATTGCCTTATATTTGACATAGCTAAAATTAATACATTTTATTTATATACTATCCTAAATAAAAAACGAACATTTCAATATTTATGAATGTTGATATTAATCTGCCAATTAAATATATTCCCACTCCACTCTATACAGTACATGTTCTATTAATATCACTTCAAAACGTAAATAAATTTAATCGTTGGTGAAATGTTTCAAAGAAAAGTCAGATATATAATAACAAAATATTTTATGCTTCAGCGAATAACGCGATGTGTAAACAAGGTCGGTGTTGCATGTATTTCTCTATTTTTACAAAGATAAGAAGTGTTTGAAGCGTATTTTACTGAAATTACTGATAAGCTTATCGCGTTTGTACTCTAAGTATATTATAAAGGGACCGTATTTTACAGTTAGTTGGATTCATATAAAAGAAGAACTATCAGATAAATAATTTAAAAAAGCGTATATGAAATATTGTGTACTTGTATGTATGCTTATTCGTTCTACTCGTATTTTCTAAAGAAAAACTTCATGTGACATTTGCCATGCCATTTGATTATGAGACTACGAGAATACAGAGGACACTTGTGTTTTGCGTACGCACTTGTGCAATACAACAGCCCTTGCAGCTACGTGGTTTCCTTTTATAATACAAGTTAGAAGCATTATAACATAAAATCGTGGCATGAAATTATGGCGTTTAATAAAATAATTCGATGGTACTCATTCGGAACTCATCAATATGATCAATTTAGTTTGTGATATATATTTAAACAGCAAACATAATCGAATTCTAAATTCGTATGTAGTCTGTTCATAAATGACGTAATATAAATATTTTTTTATTTTCTTATTTTGAAATAATGAATCGTGTAAACATTACCCATTGGTCTATATAACTGTTATTATAAGTACGTAGAAACGACGAAATGAATTCTAATAAAACTAGCCAGAATTGAAGTTTGCAATCTATTCTGGCAAAATACAGGCTTGCTTTTGTAGAAAGCTTTTACCCTGTGAAATGAAAGACAAATAAAAAAATCATATATTTTTTATTTATGACCAATGCCACCGATAACATATATTACATTGACATTAGTCTTATTTATATATCTTTGTTGTATTATTATTATTATTCAATTTGTAATTCTTAACAACTCGGCTTAGAGCCGGTATTTACGTCATTGTCACGGGCCGAAGCAAAGTGGTCAGACACTTCTTAAAAATTGAAAGCTTTAAAGCAAGTCCTGTTCCCCTTCTGATGCAATTATTATTATTATTAACCAGCTGTTTATTGTAACTGTATTTTGTTTAATGCTTGGATTTGATTTTATAATATCATAACGCTAGGTTTAGGTATAAGGGCTAGATTTTCCAGGATGAAAAAGTGAAATACTTAATGTGAATGGTCTTAAAAATTCTCAATTCAAGATTATCGTCATTTGTTTCTGAATGTACTTTTTTCAAGCTCCACTTTAAAATGTTTATACGTTTTATATTTCAATTTAAAAAATTTGTATTTGCAATGCCTGCCACTCTTAATATCTGTATGAAGATGTTGATATGTGACGGATGTAATTTCTGAGTGTTTTATGTCATATTACGACGCCGAGATAATATGTCCTTCTGAATTTGTTAGTATTTTTTTTAAGTAATAAGTAATTTTTCCAATCTCTTAATTTTTTTTAAGTAAATCCTATTTTATTACAGAAATGGATTATCTTTCATAAGTTTGATTATATTTATCATAATCTTATACAGTTTCCGTCAAATTAAATTAATTCGACATATTTTTTTTATCTCTAAGTGATTACCAACTACTTCATGCCAACTTGGTTTATAAAATGACATTGGTTGCAAGGGCCATAAAAAATTTTATGAATTTTTGAATGTGAACTGATATTCTAGCTATGAATGGGAATTATTAGGTGTCCCACGTATAATGTTCTATTAAAAAATGAGACGGAACAAATGTTATATATTTACTTGACGTATGTGTTTCTTTAAGTTCATTGCATATGATATGCAATGTGTTAGAAGCCTAAAAGTACATCCTTTATACAAAACAATACAAAATAAAAATACACGTCCTTACCGCTTTATTAATCTCATGTCTTTTATCCAAACATTGTCTGGAAGAGATCGCTCTCTTAGCGAAGAGATCGCCTTTTGTACATACCATTAATTTTATTACTTGTTTATAACTCTATGCTGTCTTTTCTCTATTGGTGTACTATAAAAAATATTCTATTTTATTCCATAATCATTATGCATTAGGGTTAAGCCTTCCTGAAGAAATTAGAAAAATACTGGTGGAAACCATACTAATAACTAACAAGTTAATTGTTGATTTTTTATTTTATTTGCTAGAAATAACGAACAACGGACCTGTAAAATGTATAAGTGCTAAAGCTAAGACTTCCTCCCACTTTGAGGTTGATAAGTATATATTCCGAAAAGCTACTTCAATGCAACCCACTTTCTGGATACACATGAGGCAGATTTTCATCCTACAAAAATAGATTTCCTTATTCCTTCACCAACGAGCATCAGTGGAATTTTCTAAACACAAAGTTTTCTTTTGTTTGAATATTTAGTTAATCAGGTAAGGTTCTAGTATTCTAACCATTGGACTATTGGAGAGTAATGTTGATTTCTATGTTTATGGGGATACTTGATAAATAATAATCGATCGTATAAAATACGTACGAGCAAATAATGAATAAATGTTACACGTGTATCAAATTAAATGACTTAATAAAAATCTTTGAAGTTATAACTCAAACAAGAAAAGACCTACTTAAAGGATTACTCGAGAAATATAATTTCCATCATTCGTACATCAAAATATTTTTTGCTTATGTATCAATTTTGTAAATACAGTGATTTTGTAAAGTCATTTCTTCCCTCGAAATTCATTTTATCGTTTCGAAACATCGTCGCGAATTTTATTCCTCCTTTCTTGTTAACGCCAAATTTGGATACCATTATGCGATGTGTGTTGAGAAAATTATTTTTTCCTCATGAAAATCATAACGACTTAAGATGGGAGATACATAAACTTGACGGATATAAGGATTCTGGAATCTAAAGTACTATTCGAGGCAAAAAAAAATACGAACATATGAAAATAAATGTGTTATTATTTTGCATAGCAGAAACACTGTAACTTGGATTCATATTTTGCTCGTAAAACATAAGATTTTCCTAGACGTCTTCATTTCGGTATACGAATTACCTCGTGCGAAATTATTTCATGTAAGTTTCGTGGTTTGACCTCAGTTAGGATTACGATTCAAGTAAAACTAAAGTAACACCTTTAAAAAACTCGCTGCTGACCAAACGCTTTCTTGTCTCGTAAACAGAAGGTTTGGAGTTAATTTCACTACATTGTTCCGAATCATTTTTGGAATGGTAGTGATGTACTTTAATGCAATCACTTAGCGCTATGCCGTCTCTCCTCATATTTTTATCTCAGATTGTATCATAATATACATAATAATATGTTACCACACCTCACACTTTTCCACGTATTCCTTTACGTATTATATAATATAATATCTCGAAAGGAATGCTCCAAAAAACCAAGTTAAGGCAACTTATATTTGTGTCAAATGATTGAAATTGGTTATTAAATATGGTTTTAGGTGTATGAACCACAGTGGCTCAGTTAAAACATCTACCGTAGATTGCAGGCTTAAATCCCGACAAGCATCACTGTATTTGAATTTGTTTAATTTGTCGTTATAATTTATCTCATATTAAGGAAAACATCGTAACGGAACCTTAATGTATCTGGTGATATTTTGTCATTTATTTATAAATAATGCGGGTTGCAGTGGAGTGACGTGGTAGAATAAGCTATTACTGGCTTCCGTATTATGTGAAGAGGGCTTTATGCATACGGTTCAGAATTACAGATTGCTATTTTTTACTTTTATCGTTTTTTTTGCTTGATTGATAATAAAATTTATTCATTTATATATTTTTAAAATATAAACGTGTTCACTGTTACCTGTTTATAAAAGGAATATTGCTGTCAACATTTCTGTAGTTTTTTTTCCTTACACTGCCGTAAGTAGGTTTTATACTTACCTCAATACACCGTAATTGATATATATATATATACTTATGTATATACATTTATGTAGGTTTTAGGATATTAATATATGTATATATAAATGAAATGTCTTGATATTATTAACAGTCGGAAAAATTGCGACTAATTCCAAGTTGGTTGTTGGTTAAGTAAAATTATAGGTAAGTTTAACCAATAACCAACCAATGTATGTCTAAGTACTATATTTTCAAAGGAGGTCTTAATCGCATCTTGCATTAAATAATAATGAAACAATAAAACAATTTTCAATGTTTATTTCTTAATATCCCACTTCGTTCATTACAATATTTACAAAATACAAAAAAAAAAAAAAACAAAACCACCATGCGGGGACATTTACAATTGCTTTGATTAAAAAAAACTTGTACGGTTGTACAAATTATTTTGAATTACATTTAAATATAACATCCTACGCGTATTATAAGGAACATATCTAGTTATAATTTTCTACCGTGCTATAATATTTCATATTAGCCTACTTTACAAGAAGGGGAATAGAAATTTTAACAGTTTCAGGCGACATCTTATTAATACAATTTACACCGCACAAATTATAAATGTATTAATATCACATTTATCTTACCTTTGCTTTACCTACGAATTCATTCGCAAGCATGTTTCCTTATTTCACTTTGAAAGGGATTGATCTTTTTGTAATATTGTAACGAATAGAATGAATTACGCAGATTGTAAAGTGTAGAAAGATGCTTAATATTTTTATATAATTTATTTGAAGAGGCTTATTTTTTTGAGAAGGAAACTAAGAAAGAATTTATTTTGACTATTCATCTAAGTATTAATACTTAAACATTGAACATGGTCTATCACTTGTATTTATTTTTATTTTGAACAATATTATAAAACACATTTGGACATCTAATTATAAGTTATTACGACTTAATAAAAATACTTTTATGCGGTGACTAGACGAATTTCAATTTATTCAGAAATACATTATACGCGTAAAGATGAAAAATATATTTAATATTAAATTAAACAATAAATATTTAGAAAGTTAATTTGTATACTAAATAATATTAAACGTCAACACTTAAATTGTGACAGATGTCTAAATCCTTGATTTTCATTGACAACTCATTGCGGGTTCGTATTCATTCGTTTAATGGCGTATCGTATTCCTAAGTTCGTTCTGTGTTTTTCTTATTACATATATGTTACAGGGATCTTTTAGTGTTCTGTAAATAATATGGACCATAGATTTCAAATTATTTATAATACTTTTACATAAAAACATTCTCTAACTGCAAAACCATTAATAAATACGTAATAAAGTATTTATTATTTAAATAAAATTATTGTGCGGTACAAATTTAATTAATACGAGCTTAATAACAGAAGAGATTAAGATTTTTATTTATGTTTTAATAGAAAACAGTCAATAGATTTTTAATAATATCATTTTATTTGTCTTTATTACCTAAAAAGTACATGTATACGTGTTTAGACCCCTTTTCAATTAAAATGAAACTTATTTAATTTAAGTAATTTTACTTTGAATAATATTTTAATTTCCTAAAACAATTAACTACTATGATCTTTGCTGGTTCTTCTCTGTATTGTTGGCGGTAAGCTTACATTGGTTTCTGTGCAAATGAATAATCAAAAGTGTTTTATGCATAACTTATGAAATACGTAATATCATATAAAAAATTGCTAGAAATACATTTTATTTTTATAAATTAAAAACGTAATAAAATAAACGTTTTGTTTATGGAAACAAAATCTTATTTCGGATATAAATTGTAATTTCCGCAATTCAAAATCGGCCTAATCAAATGTCCTAATGGTGGTGTGGTAACGCCTATTGTAAAATAATAACACTTTTATGTTTGTAACGTATTTTTAAAACAAAAAAAAGGACCAAAACACGAGAGACTGAGCCTTTAAAAATACATCTTCTTGGTCATTAAATCGGTTCGATGCTATCATCGGACCGGCAAATCGGCCACCTGATGTTAAGTGGTCACCACCGCCCATAGACGATTGCGCTGTCAGAAATGTTAACTATTCCTTACATCGCCAATGCGCGACTACTATTGGGAACTAAGGTGTTATGACCCTCGTGCCTGTAGCTGCAATAGCTTACTCACCCTTAAAATCGGAACACAACGATACTAAGTACTGCTGCTTAGCGGTAGAATATCTGATGAGTGGATGGTACCTACCCAGATGGGCTTGCGTAAAGCCCTACCGAGTTACCTAATATATACAAGTGAAACAAATTTAAAGCGTGTGAAGTTGTTATTTGTACTCGTACGTGAGATACATACAGTTATTTTATCAAAACTGTTGTTTTTAGCTCTTAATGCACTAAGGAATCCGTGTACATTTCGCGCTCGTTTTTTTTTAATTTTTTTTCATTTAACTTCGTTTTTCAAATAAAATAAATTTTCGTGACGGCTATTTTATTGTTTTCTAGATATTATCGCTTAGAATGTTTGTAGTAAAAAAAAGGTTTTTTATTTTATTAGAACACATTGAGGCACATCTCACATCATTACAATAATAATAACGTGTTATTGTTATATCTTTCCGTTACATTTTTTCCGTTTATTTGTTACAAATGTACGGTGTTAGAAAAAAGAAGGAATCCAAAAAAGGGCGGAGCTTAACATCGTGCGTTCTGGTGACGTCGGCGTTAGGATTGGAAGTGGAGTTGTGGCTGCGTGTCATGTAAGCAAGCGCGTCGGTCAAGTCACATTCTCGAGGTCAACATTAGCGTTAGGGGTGCCGTGTTCAAATGACTTTTATATTTTGTATCATTATGCCAAACTATCGTTAGGCTCATAAGATATTAGTTACGATGTCTTATTTTAAATTAGTTTTTTTTAAAAGTCAGTATTATAATTAATCGATCAGTAAAAATACTGCACAATTAATTGCATATTTATTGCATTATATTGTGATGTCAATGTAGATTTATAGTCGTTGCAATTTTAGTCACAAGAGACTGATATCGGGTTGCATGGTCCAACGACCAATGGTAAATTTGAGACTCGAATACAGAATAATACAACATATACAAATAAAAATGAAATTTCAAAGTAAAAAACTTAAAAAAACTATATTTGAAAAGAGGTCTATCTTATTGACTAATATTCGTTCTAGGAACAAAACAATCCGTTTACCACCATTCATACGATGGAACTTCTACAAAATTAATAAATTTATTATCATAGTTATTTACAACAATTCAAAGTATGTACAATGCCGTGATATAAACTTTATACTACGTTACGTATCGTCTTAATTGGCTTATTTACAAAACGGACAATTTACATTAAATTATACAATATAAAACTTATTTATATAATAAAATAAAATACGTTGCGACATTTCATAATGTATAACAATTAAATTGTGCACCCAATTGAAATTTTAGCAAACAATAAATTTCCATATTAACAGATTCGTGTGTTTTCTGTTCTATGTAAAAAAAAAAAAAATTAATTGAATCAAAAACGTGACTATTCTGTAAAATAACGTACATAATATTTTCATATTACAATGTGACGTAAGAATAAAATAAATCTAACATAAAAAAAAAGATCTTAATATTTTTTTTACGATGCGAAATTCGATTACAATAATCACTTCATCGCATATTTATAATAATATAAATAAAATACTCCCTTGTCCATGTATCGCAATTCATTAAGAACTATACCAACGGTATTTGATCGTTAACTCTATACTTAACTCTAAACAATTACTTTCATTCATCTAAAGACTGGAGCTTTTGTTTTGCTTGTGTAAAGAAGCATTTATTTAATATTTAATTTAGTTTAAAGATGAAACATTTTTAATTACGTCGGAAATATTGTTATTCTCTTAACTATAAATTTATATGTTTTAACGTTGCAACAATAATGACCCCTAAATCCACCAAATTACTCAACACTAATCACAAAATATTACAAAAATTTCAACGAAATGATTATTACAAAATGACTTATATTTAATTTATTAATGTAACATTCGACGAGTTGGTAGCTTAACAAAAGTCCCAGCCGTTCACAACATCTTAAGGTGATCATCTGCAGGCCATAGATGAGAGGAGGTATGTAAAAGCCGCGCAGCTCAACTGAGAAGTGAGATACGATGACGCGCGATTACTTGTTTGCATGGCGGCCGGATGTTCCCCTGAAAAAAAGTTTGCTGTAAGTTCGCGCTGAGGTTTTCTTGTTGCTTTTGTTTTCGATAATAATTTACCAAAATTATTATCTAAAAATTATTAAGTTTTTATAATTAATTATTTGTCTTACTAGACATTCTGTCGTCTTTCAGTAACTAGGTTTTACCTGTTTCCACGTTACATTTGGCTATTTCATATAGTTTGCCAAATTTCTTGGCATATATGGAAGCATTTTTTCTACCTTCTTTCCTCGTTCTACATAAATGAACTTTCTAAGAAAAATCTGATTGATATTTCAAACTTGACCAATCATACAAGCTCTCTAGCTCTATACTAAATAACATAGATTATGTTATACGTAGATCTATTCACTCCCATATATTCGATCTCCATAATAAACTTAAAAGCAAAGGTAATCCAATTTGCTATATGTTTGCTGTCTTTAGTTTTTATATTAATCATCTCACGCACACTGAGACATATTATAAGTGGGAACTTTATTAAATACTAATAAACGCTAATAAATTAACGGAGGAGCGCGCCCTCGTGTGTGAATAGATCCATTCTATCGTAAAATATTAATTTGACAAAATGTTACAAAATAAAAAAAAAAATGTCCGAATATTTCTGTAAATAAAAATGTAAAATTACACAAGCTTATGTTCTGAGTTCAAGAATGTTCATAAATAAAAGAAGTAAACTCGTTTTTGGGAATACTAGAAATGCAAGATACAACGTGTCGTCTTTTTATTTGCTCGCATACAACAGACGGTGCTTTGTACGGAATATTCTGTAATAATTTTATTCCATGCATGACCCATTTCGTCCACTCTTGTGTAATTTGAGGAAAACAATTTAGGAATTCTTGCATACCGTTATTATTATATGCCAAAAACTCAACATAAAAGTTTATTTGAACAGGAATGAAATGACGGTGTCATTTTTATCTCGAAAGAAATATAATTATGGATTAGCAGTTCTTTGAAATCAACAATTTTGAGAAGTTATACTAGATATATATTTTTTGTTTCTATTAGGTAGAATGGCTATTGGGCCATCCGTTAGTAAACCGCCATCGCCCATAGATACCGGTGCTGTAGAAATATTAACCATTACTTACATCGTCAATTCGCCTTCGACATTGATAACTATGATGTTATGGCATTTGTGCCTGAAGTTATACTTTTAGTAACCAATCATAAAATAGATTAAAGATTATTATATGACATACCATTAAGTACATGAACGGAGACGGAAGCGGGATGCGCATTGTTAGGCACGCAAGTGTAATTGCCGGAATCTGTTAGAGCGGCTTTTGTGACCAGGAGTTTGCTAGTGGTACCTCCCTCCGTCTTCTCTGTTTCCAAACTGATACCACCGCGTGGAGAGTCGAAGTCAACAACTGCGTTGCCATGGTACCTAATAAAACCACTTACGCATTAAAATTATGAACAAGATACTAAGATTATTAAAGTATTATAAATTATTCATCGATTTCTTAAAAATAATCTTATTATTTAAATTCTTATACATTAATATTTGTGCAATTCTATGCGAGTATTTCATTTATGCCCTTATGTTTATATACATATGTAGGTCTCAGTCCACATAAATATGAACTGTGAAGTGGCTTACGCATGATGAGGTAAAACAGAGAAAAGCTTTGTCACTTTTGCATTTATAATATTAGTGTAGGAAAGATACCTCATATTTAAAAGAGGTGTATATAGTATGTTATGAAAAAAATAAAAAATATTGATTTAATATAAGATACGCCGGTATTAAACTAAAATAAATCCAAAACTAAACTTATATACGTATAAATAAGTTTGTATGTCTGATTATCTGTTGTTTTTTGACGATTAAACCATTGAACCTAATTTGATGAAATTTGTTATGTAGCAAGCTAGTACTCCGAGGTAAGACATAGGATCATTGTTTTCCCCTTACACCTGACGATCAATCCCTAAAATGCGAGCCAAGCTGTAAGCGACCACTGGTTTTCTATATACAAGTTTACAGGTTACAAGTTTCAATAACAACCATTACTGTCAAAATACTAGTTATGATTTATTTTGGTAAGTGCTTTTTAATGGTTTGATGTAACCTTGTCATACTCAGGCTTTAATAAAGGTTTATAAATACAAATTGGCTTCAAGTAATATATCTCGGGTCATTCCCGAGAGACCATTATGTTGTCTTGAATCTCGTCGAATTTAATCAAAAGAAAAACAGGAGAAAGCTACGGTAAACAGTAATACAATTTATAATATTTCCTTTTTAACTACAAGTTTTGAAAATGAGATACTATATTGCGAGGACCATTTCAGGTTAATTGAGAAGACGTTTAAATAAAAGATGATTTATGAAACTTTTGTTTTTATGAAACAATATTGTTTAATTTTTTATGAAGTAATATTTTTTGAATTTTAGAAAAAAATAATAATTAGGATAATCTACATACATTACATAATCTAAGTAAACGTAAAAGTAAACTTAATTACTAGAAGCTATTTAGTAGACATATAAAATAGGAAAAATCAACTCGTCTTTGCTTTTGTAATAATGGCTTAAGCAGCTAAAATATTTGAAATGAAACTGTGAATAATTGAAACGAAAATACATTAATGGAAAACAGGGCTTAAACAAGAAACTCACCATAAAACAGAAGCACTTGAGGGTGGCGACGAGTGAACATTCACTGAGCACGTCAAAGATATCGTACTACCTTTCTTCACGTACACATCCTGAGAGCCCCAGATGGTTGCTGCCGCAGCTGCAACAAACAAATATGAACCTTAATACTTGTACATTTGGAGCGAATTTTGCCAAACTATCAGCTCTGTTGAGTAGTCAACTGTGAAGTTTCTAGATTCAAATGTACTATTCTGTCCATATTTGAACTTTAAGACGTGTCTGACATCGGTAAGAAATCTCTCAATATACGAGTATAAAGTACATTAGAATATTTAACCAAGTTGAATGTATCGTCTATTTTTATAACAAACGTGTTTATATTGATTCTTAAAATAAGATATTCAAAATGCTTAAAACATGCAAATGGTGTAGTATACATACATTTATTTATAAATTTTAATGTACAAGTAACTTTTTATCTTGTTTATAATTAATTTCTCTATGCGAGTCTTAATGCTTGATAAGATCAATATTTAAGAGGCACTAAAATAAAAAACTAAAAAAACAAAATAAGCTTCACACCAATTGTCTAAATCCAAATATTAGGATGATTTAATGTTGAGAAGATTGAAAATGAAATACATCAAACATTCATATATAAACGTACTACGGGATAAAAAAGGCATAGTAGGTACTCAGGAATAAAAGCTTGAAGCTAATTGAGGGCTAATGAATAAACAAAACGTAATAGAGGAATTGAGAGTACCTGAGGATCGGACCGGTGGCTGAGGCGCGGGGGTGTAGGACTCATCTGGAATTCACAAGACAACAGCTTAGGGAGGGATGAGGAATACAAAACAGAATATGACCTTAATAGCCGAGCGAAAGGATTCGAAATTAACTTGGGATTTTAATTTCAAGCAGATTAAAAATCTATTTTTGAAAGATTTTTATAAAATATATTGATAAATTAATGATCATCAATTTAGAAAATGGGGAACGTAAAGATTAATCTTAAAAATGAAATTATATTCTATTAAGTCTATCTCACCTCGTCCACTTATGATATTTAGACGAATTATTTAATTCAAACTTTTTTTTATTCCTATTAAAATACAAATGTTTTAATGAATCTTGGTATAAGTTCAATCTTGTTTTTTATCTTGCAGTCAGGTGTCAGTTCAAATTATTTTTCTATTCCTCATTAAATAAGAGGTATTTTAAATATTAAGTCTGATTAGTTTACTTTGTTTTGGGAAAACAACTAACATCTATATATATATATAAATACATAACACACATTGAAATCTGTTGCGGTGAACAGAGTGCCAATCAGTCGTCAAAGGCAGAAAAAGAATAAGGCTTGGAGTGAATAATTGAAAACCTGTCCAAAATTCACGCGAATTTAGTCGCTGGCTCAGTTCCTCTGTGTTATATATATGAAAACATAAATAAAAATCGAATAGAAAACTTAATAAAAAAGTTTGTAATATAAGAAGCACTAATGAGAGGTCGAAATACGATAGCGGAAGGTTTATAGTTGCGTATGAAATTTATGCACATTTCGCTATCATTCGCCATTTTTCAGCATAACAAGCGCTGTAATTGGCTGGAGCAGAATTTGAGAGGCACGCTTGATATATTTCTGGTAGTGAAGCGTGTACTGATAAATGACTCTCGTATTACTACAAACGAGAAAGATAAAAAAAAAAAACAACAACTAGAGCGCTTTTCGTATGTACCAGCTACTGACCAATTAATAAAACAACCCTAAAAATTATGCGCGTATCTGTTGTGATGGCACATTGGGGTGAGAGGTCATAGCGTGCAAATTTGTGTTAAAATTTTGGGCTTATGTTTTTAGACACAAGTATAAGTACTATCGTATTAATCTTTAACAGATTTACTACCGAATTTAGTTAAATACAAATTGGGTACATTTTAAGCGAAGTAATTCTTCCTCTAACACCTCAATAACTCTTAATATTAGCTTAAAGTATTAACAAGCGATCAACGAAGCGAACACTCACCAAGAACTCTCGGTTGGTTAAAATTTGTATGCCGAGTTTCTAATTGTATAATTTACATTTTAATTCATTGAATTATCGAGCTAATTATATTATTTTCGGTACACCTTTTTTTTAAATATTGAACGGATTTATGTTTTAATAAACTTTTAAATATTTTTTCATGACTACAATAATTTAATGGCATAAGTCCAACTTAATTCTATACTAGTTTTTCTGCAATCATAATATCAAGAGATAAATAATAAAAATATAAAAGATCCCATCAAATTCATAAAGTAAGTGAGCATTTATTTGGACCAATTTTGTAAATATAAAATACAATATATAATGTCTGTAATATTTGGATCACTAAGATTGTCACCATTACGTTTAATATTAACATTCTTGACTGAACTTTAGTTAAATTTTTGAAGAGCCGCCTTTTGTTAATTAAGCTATACAATTTTAATAAAGAGGTCGTTGTTATTTAAGATAGCTATTAAGTTTTAATCTTATGTTAGAGGTTGAACGTGAATCTTAAATTCTGCTCAATATTACAGAATTGTTTAAAAGGTTGTCTTATAAAAGGCCTACTTGTGAACCAATTGTAAGTATCAATATATTGTATAAAACTTTAAAAGATTTTTATAATATATACAAGTGATTCAAAAATAAGATTTTTATGCATAATATAGAAGGGAAATACAGATAATTTTATAGGTTTCTAATGTGATGTCGTAAATAAATACTTTTTTTTTTGTATCATAATTTTTGTATATTATTTTTTATTCATTAGAAACGCTGTCTGAACCCTACGAAATAGATCAAAATAATGTACTAATAAAAGTTTTTAATATAAGAGTATTGTATTGTACACCTTAAAATTTAAACAAAAAAATACGCAATGGTATATCTGGAGTATAGAATTATGGAGTAGGATAAGAAGGCTTGGAACTTATCTCACCAAGCTGTTCCGAACTTATTGTCATTCCGAATTTGTTTACAATATCATTATTCTTCACGTAGTGTTTACTCGTCAGGGTAAGTACTACCCACTCATCATAATATATTCGACTGCCCAATAGCAATTGTTATTATTTTTATGTTCAGGTTCGAAGAGTGGATGAGCCAGTGGAACTACACATTTCTTACAGTGCCTATGTCTTTGGGTCAACTATCACATGGCTCATTTGCCAGTTTGTCTAGCTATGTATTTAAATAAAAATAAACGATCAAACATGAAATAAATTATGACCACAAGTTAAAATTAAACGTAGACTTCCTTTAGATATTACGTGTTCTATTCGATACAAAGTTAGTTGAAGGTATTAATATCAAAAACAGTATCGTTCCATCCATCTTGCATTATCAATGTCGGAAATATAAGTTATTTTTGCGTATTAACACTTTGAAGAAAATTCACATCGTTGCGTAAATAAATCCCAAACCTTATGTTACGTCTAAGTGAAAAGTATTCTTTATAAAAGTTTCCTGAATACCAGCTATGTGTTATCAAAAAATATTCGCAACACGCGCTTGGCTGGAGCCCAGCGGTGCACCGAATATAGCTAAGATAAATTGCGCCCACTTTGTAACCAGCGTTATACCCACTCCTAATATAACGAGATGAATGTGAGATTACATCGTCATATTACATAAGGGCGAAACTTTGTGAATTTGATGATATCATTAAAATGATAAACAATATTTTGTTCGTAACGCTAGGAACATGCTTAACGTACCAAGAGAAGAAATATTGAAAAGATTTTATAGCATTTGTTTCATAAACTTTAATAAGCAAGTCCTCTGTGGGGTGACGAAAAAAATCTCAAATGTAGTGCATCAAATCAAAAGACAATAATTGTCCATACCATTCGTACATTTGCCACAATGAAACAGATTAGTAGATCAGGTCTAAATTATTCTCTTTTTTTATTGTTGTTTTTAGGACGGGCAAATAGGCCTCTTGATAGTAAGTGTCACCACCGTATCTACAGATTGGCGCTGTAAAAAATAATCATTAACCATTCCTTACATCGCCAATGCGACATGAACCTTGAAGTTAAGATATTATGTCCCTTGTGTCTTTATGGTACCAGTGTATGTGGGTGAGTGAGCCAGTGTTCATTCACCCTAAAACCTGAATAAAACAATACTAAGTATCACTAGGCAGCAGAAAACCTAATGATTGGATAGTACCTACCCAGATAGACCAAGAGCTACCACAGAGTAAAAATATTTTTAAAACATAAGTATATATATATATATATGTACTTATATACTTTAGAATTTATCAAACAAAATACTTATATATATGTTATAAAATATACAACATGTGTTATGATATACAGTAAGGATTAAAATTCTATAAAAAGTTGCTTAGAATGGATAGCCTTGCAGGTGAAAAGTTAATTAAAATAAATTACACGCACATTAAGCAAATCTACACAAGTCACATTTGCATTTTAATCACCTTCAACGTTTAGGACAACTGCCATGTTGATTTTCGGTTCAGTATTGATCTGACATTCGTAAACGCCCGCATCACGTGGCTGAACGTAATCTATCTTCAAATCCCAGTCGTCTGATGGTTCGGGATGTAGCACGCTGAACCTCGCATCTCCCGTGTAGGTGAAGATGTGAGACGTCAGTATATGGAGATCTCTTTTTCTCATCCAAGATACCTAGAACAATGTATATGATTAGCACATTGAGGCAAAATAAAATACGAAAAACTTAAAAGAGATGAAAGACAGTTGTTGTTCAAATTACTATTCCTAAAGAAGGACAATACAAGAAGTATAAACCACTCCTAGCACGGCCTACGTGCCCTCAACTTTTCAATCTAAAACGTAATGTTTCTTGTGCTTTATCTAATTTGACTTCAACATATTATAGTAAGTAGGTTTCGACGTAAAAGCTGAAATCATATTTAGGTTTTTCAGAATCGTTGTAATCTTGCTTATTATATATTATTAACTATCTAGTTAATAATATATAATAAGCATTTATATCTTTTATTCGAACAATTATACTTATTACCAAGGCATTTTTTTTTAAATCACTTGATTTAATAAATACTAAAAATACACAGAAACAGGAGAGAAATTCCGCTTAATATCTTGGTATTAAAAGGAGGATCTTTGATTAATATCACACCAACAATTATATTTTTAATTCGGATGCCTTAGAGAAATTAGAAAATAAATTCGTTCCTTTGTAGGGTTTTTGTTTTTGAACGTAATTAGAGTGAGCCCGAGTGAGCCTTCGTAAGCCTACGTTGTAATTAAGCAAGATGAAGCATTCGAGCCCCCTTTACAGCCTTTAAAATAATAAAATTAAGTAAAGACTAAGAGAAATATTTTTTCCACTTTAATTCTGCATCTCGTTTGATGAATTGAATCCGGTTTATAATATATCTCACAGAAGTATCAGCGTCGCTAAGGCTTTAAGTATATTTAATTTTGTTTTCTGATGCATTTATGCTTTATTTTTATACTAAATACTTTTAACAGTCTTGTGTCATATCTTCAATACTTTTAACAGTATTGTGTTGTATCAAGGAAAATGTTATTGTTACTTTGGTTCATTAGTTCAATTTCAAATTGCGTTTTTATATGTACATCGATATTATAATTTTCTAATAAATAAATTAGTTTAGCTTTGAATAATTTGTACAATAAAAATAAATTGTTTAATATATTTAATCCAAAATCAATTATTCATATCGTTCACAGAAAACAGACTTAAGCCGATACGTTATTTTGTTGTCCATATCTCTTAAGTGTTATTAAAGTCATATAATAAGTAACAAAATTTCGTTAAGGAAAAAAAAAAATCATAAAATATTTTTATACGATTATGTCAAATATAATAAAAACTATACAAAATGATGTAAACGATTCATCTCGAACAATACATTATAATGCATCGCGGGATATGTCAGAGTTCTATTTATTTCCCGAAATGGGTCGTAGATCCCTCCACCATTAATATGACGGTCAGTGGAGCGGCTCTGAGGAGGGATATCGAGGACCCAATGAGAGCGACGTTGAAAAATGATATTTTATAGTCTGCAGGTGTCGAGATAAGTTTGGGTGAAGGGTTAATGTTATATTTATAAATTTGATTTATTTACGATTGATCTCAACCAAGTTATTAACCATTTCTCTACTGAATATATATTTTTTTACATAAATAAATCTGATTAAAAAGGATAGGATTTTGTAACTTTTAATTGAATATTAATTTATGCATTTTTATATTTAACAGATCAGGTATTTTTATTGAAGTTTTAATATCGTATACGATGTATAGCCTTCATACAATAATAATATAGCCTTCATGAAATAATACGATGAACATTAACAATAGATGATACGAGTTTGACAATAGGAGTTGATTACGAAATATAAACTATTAGATTTCGTGTAACTTTGACATTAGGCAAGAAGTAGAATTGTTTATCTCTTTTTAATCTTTGTATCTATACTATTTGCCTAAACTGTACCCAAGGATACTTTTAGTATCCTTAAATTTCTGAAACGCTGAACATAATATTCAAATTATCGAATTTGTTTCAGTCTGGATAATCTTTGGTATTGGATCAATGAGCGTTCAGGTTAAAGCCAAATTTGTTACTATTATATTAACCAACTTTTCAGAAACTATAAGAACATTTTTTTATCATTAAATAATATGCTTTATCAAAAAACGATCGTGTAACGTGTTCTTAATCAAATTATCTTGACAATGATTTTCTATTATTCTAATATATTATATTGTTTATGTATATATGTATATATCTTAATGTAAATAAGTTAATCAATTAATAAAATTAAATAATAGTTTAATTTAAAACTTAAAGTATTAATAAACATTATTAAACCAAAATTGTCGGATTAAGTTCAGTTCGAGGTCAACTTCACAAAGTTGATCGTAATTTTAATCTAAGTTGTATTCACTATCAATCAATATTAATCTAAGTATGAAGTTACTAAAGTTTTATCCCTTATAAAATTGTCAAGATGGAAAGTAAATTAAAGCTGATGTATATAAAAAAACGCCCTCCCGACTTTATTTAGACTCAAGTCATTCCCATAAGTTACTACTAAACACGTAATTGATGTTATAATGCACAAATATGTATTTTTTTAATATCATTCAAATCTAACGACAATTCGACATGTCCGAAGAGATCAGGCACTGGACAAATGAATTAACGTGATTTCCGAGGTAAGGGAATGTAACAACGCAAGTTTCTCATACCGAACTACTATCGCAGAATTTCTTACTAAAAAGATAACAGTTACTTTTCTTCGTCGTTACCAAATTCGAACCCGGAAAGTCACGATATGCACTCATATAACTTCGACTAGCGAAGTGGTTGAAAAAATAGATTAGTGCCGGCCTATCAAAGGTAGTTCAAAAAGTGTAGTTTGTTTTAAAGTATTTATTCTACCAAAAACAAAAATAACGTATAATACTTACTGTTCTATTTCCTATATGTTTTGCGCGGCATCTGAGAACAGCTGATTGACCGACGACCGTCGACACGTTACGAGGAGACACGTCGTCGAAGTACGGCCGCTCCGCCCGTGTCTCCCCTCCCCCACTTACACCTGGCAAGATGCCTAAACCTACGAACAAATACAAAATTCATTACTAAAATGTCACAAAAAGTCTAACACCTGACATTGTAAGGAAGTTTTAAGCCTTAAAACTTCTTAGATGCCTTTACCACGAATTACCAGTTAATAAATCGATAATACCTGATAATTAAACCCAGAGCTTTAGCCATGGCAAATTTTGTGTATAAATTCATAGTACAGTACAGTGTAATAGGTTTACAGAGAATCGTAAATATCAATATCATATTGAAGCTATATGATTTAATACGAAACTAATTCCGGTAACTATACCTGGAATTGTGCAATAATAGTGAACTGTCATTTTATATGAGTTGAATGTTTATTGTCAGCAATAAAATAATAATATAATAAATTTATTGAAACTATATTGCAAAATTTATGATTTTGTTTATTTTATATTTCATTTATTGAACGTTGAACCATGTAAGACGAAATCGTTGATAAGCCAATGAGTTTATTAGACATTACGTTCAGTTCTGTTCTTGTATAGCCTGTAGAAATCAAAGGCGACAGGAATAAAAAAGCAACTCAGGATTTGTACCCGAGACAGTAATATGTACCATAACAGGCTTGCCACTAACCTAACGACCTTAATATATAAGAATTAATAAAAGTGTTATTATACATCAATCTGTTTGAAGCGTTTTAGACGATGTATTAACGGAGGATTCTATTTAAAGTTTATAATGATGTCTACGAATAATTACTTTGAGCACACATGAGCTCATTAAAGAGTTTGAAAAACCCAGACATTTAGAAGTCACATTCAAAGTTTAGGTGTCAGTAAAATACAAGAGATATGTGAGTTTGCATATTAAAATTTTAAGCAACAAACTAATTCATACTTATATAGCAAATAATTACTTGTTTTACAAAACATTTAAAATGTATTTTTTTTATATCCCTGAAGACTTGACAACGTCTCGACTAGTAATTCTTGTTTTAATTTTTTTAATAAATAAATAGTATGATAAAAAAATAACATTATTAACGTACATACTAAAAAGTTACCAAATGCCAAACCTAGGTATCGAAAATCGAAAAAATAAAGAATTACCAATGACCTACTGTATATGCCTGGCATGTGTCTCAACATGGAATAAAAATCCACAAAGAAACAACAATCAAATTACAGCTGGGATATAATATTATGGTCAATATAGCCAACTCGAAATTGGTATCATACTTAGTGTAAGAATTAACTTAATAATTGGAGGTATCCTTGCCTGAAGCTAATCAAATCATCTAGGATCTAAACGAAATTTATACATTGTCTAAGCTTAATAATATGAACCTATAATTCAGCCGAGAAAGCTAGAAGCATTGTGATGGTCTCTTTATTATCCAAGCGACTGTGGTGTGTTCATAATGTTTTTAGCCTAACAAAAATGCTACTATTTCTAATTTCAGTATAGACGAACTTTCCCTGGCTGCCCTAACATTTTGCAGGATGCGTTGCGGAGGCTGAAACTGTTATATACTTTTTAACACAATTACATAATTCAGGACTAAAATACGGCACGTTAAATATTTATAGAGGAGCGCTCTTTGTTCCCTTTAATAGTTAAAGTTATTCCTTTCATTAAAAAATGAGATTTTCTTACGATATTTGCTTATTACGATTTTAATTTGATTCAATAAGAAACTTATTAACGATAATTAATTCTCGATTATCCTTTTTATTCATCAAAAATATAATATAAAATTCAATCAAGTCTGAGAACATTGAATTATTTCATCAAAACTTATTTATATTAAAAGACAAAGTATTCTGGTGAGTATTCGCAAATAAACTTTTGCTTTATTCATTATTAAATTAATGTTATCGAATAAAAAACTTGATCAAGAGAATAATTACTTGTTAATGATTAGTATTTGTATCGGCCTGATTATTTTATGGTAATTATATGAAATAGATTATGAGGGAAATGAGAAAAGATCTTCGATTCTATCTTATTAAAGTATTAGCGAGATTTATTAATAATAGCGTAATTTTAATCAGGGGAAAAACGCTTCCATTTTCAAATTACCTGTGGAAAAGCAACATTAAACTAATATATAAACATTAAAGTTAAAAACGAATGATAATGCAGAAAATGGATGTTTTCTCGAAAAACTATGAAAACCAATAAAAATAACATGTAAAAAATAATGCATGTTTTCAAAAAAACAGCTTAGTCAATCTTTTTAAAATATCCACAAGAAAATTGCTATTGATATGCAATATCAAAAATGTATATACATTTGTTCGTAATAAATTAGCAAGTGACTTTTGTTCATTTGTTTTTATCCTAAAAATGTTTCAGAATCGGTCTCAAAAATGGGTGATAAGCAAAAAGTCTCCATTACCCGAGTGTCGGAATGTGACGCGTGCGCCGAACCGGAAATAGGAACGCAATATGTACTTGCCTTTTTTGACGAAAGGCGTTTACTTGAGGTAGGGCTATTGAAGAAGCGTTTTGATGTTTTGAAATTTGAATTTCTAGGACATTTTTATAAAATTAAATAAATGGGTGACCTTTAAAATAATTTATAAGAAAAAATCAACGGCACACTTCAAATACTCAAAAGCGAAAATAAGATAAAAGTTATGTATTTTTAAAGTGAAAATACAACGACTACAAGTATGTTGTTTACAAAAAATAAAATCTATGTTTAAATACGTACATATTACGAAATTGCAGTCAATTTTGTTACAACATCAACAAAAAAATGTGAAGTGTATTCAACATAACGCATAAAACATTGACAAATTAATATTTGTGCGTAATAAGAACACATAAAAAACAACAAATAAAATAATAAAATCGCTCGTTCAAAACCCGTACATGACCACGTACTGCGGTGCAGTTGCAAAATGGAAATGACAGCGATGAAGTTCTTTGTAGCGTCGTACTTGCACTAAGGTTCTCTTTTGTTTTTCTAACACGTCTCGCGTACTGCCCCGGTCTTTCTACCGTCTCACTATGATAAAGCACCTTGCGGTTGCGATATTGCACCAAATAAATCACACACCGTGCAATCTGAGGTTCTTTTGTTGTCAGCTCCGGCTACATTGTTTTCGTTTTATTTTTGGCAAAGCAGAATGGGTTGTTTACGGTTTCTTGATATTATAATTTATAACAGTCGATGTTGCACGTCTTGTTCATTTTTGTTTTGGATTGATTTTTAATGCTATCTTGAATTTATTGACTTTGTTCGGGTAGAATTTAGATTGCGAATAGCTTTTGTGTTTTCAGCATTATATCACTTTTGTTTTTGTGAGACATATTAAATAACGTTTGCCTTTTAACTAATCCATAATAATAGATAAAAAGTTATTATGGATATAACTCAAGAGATAGAAACGTGCTGTTGTAATTTACATACAGTTTCATGTTTCTCCTAAGGCCAACGTTATTTTTGTCTGCAGGCACAAACTGTGTTTTTGATAAAACACCATCGTATCATGCCATGATCATCATCTGCCATTTTGTATAAAATATTTATAAATTATGTATACAGTTCTTACTCGTTCATCGATTTTCTATTAATATAAACAACGTATAAAAAACCGTTGAAATGCGCTTACCTACTTCTTGCTAAGAAGAAGTATGCGAAAATACAGAAACAAAGAGAAAGCGACTTCGTTTTATATTTTTTATAGCTTATATAAAAATTTAAAATATCACTACATATATACAAACAAAACAGAGATATATCACACGACACACACACGTCTGAAACGTTCGCGCTTAACGCTTGCTTCCTATATACATATATAATATATAGATAAATACATCCGTATATTTAATACATTAAATATACGGACACGATTGAATAAATCGAAAACATATGAGAATAATTAAATGTCAAGAAATAAAATAATTATTATAAATTATGCGTAAATTAAAACAATAACAAAAAATAAGTTTAAACAATGTTATAATAAACCATATTTAATAGAATGAGACAAAGAGAGAGAAGAAATTAGAGAGATAGGTCGCCAGGAGGGGGGATAACACTTTTTACTTACGTGAAGATTTCTGCCAGTACAGAGTGTACTTTTGTAATATAATATTGTAAGCGGTGTAAAAGAACTTATAGAACAATGTATCAATATAACACATATTTTTCGTCAGGTCGGCAAAAAAATAAAGAAACCAAAACTCTATTAGTAATATGAAAACAATATACACCATACGAGTAACGTATCATCTGTCATGCTTGAAATATTTAATGTATATAACATTACACACACAGACTTCCTCTAGCTGCTATATTTATAAATGACAAATGAATCACGTAGTCAACAATAGTAAATAAGAAATCCTCCAAGTAGTCATCAGTCATTGTATTCTCGTATTGAATGGCGTTCTGTATAAAAACAGAGAAGTGCATCGTATCGTTGTACTGCAGACAGCGAGTAGTTTTATTTCAGTCGGAACAAATGGCCCCAGATAGGGGCTCTATCGGAACTGGCCCAACTTATCACTCTTGTTTAATCTTTTAAGTTCCGACGATTCGAAATCTAGTTTTACACAATAAAAATCTTTCAAACGAAAGCTGTGCTTGTAAATGCACAGTGCATTTTAAAAGAGCTTAAAACGAATAAATACAATACATAAACGAATACAACTGTGTTTTTATGTTTTTCTTTCTTCTAATTGTCACTGATCATTTCTAAATTAGGCTATAAGTATGTAAATATATCATACATGTTTTAAATTGTATTATTTAAATAGACATAGACAAAATAGTTTGTATCTTCCGATTGTCATACGATTTTATTTTTTTTACTCAACAAGAGCTCTTGGCGAGCTTTAATTTTATTAATTAAAGCGAATTAAATGGAAAGCAAGAGCAAAATGTTCGTTATTTTTTTAATAATAACTACGGTCGAACCTCGACCACTAGGCGAACACAAGTATTGTTAAATGATTGTCCTAGTAGGTAAACTGGCTCAGCTTACCGTCTCGTATATTTTGAACAACATATTTTAATTTCACTTATCTTCATTAATAATTATTTTAAATAAACATTTTAATTTAAAGTATACTCAATTGTTTCAATATTGTTTAACAATTGAAATGTTACTTTAACGAAGGATAAAAAAGGGAATCGACGATTCGAAATAATTTGTACAACTTTAACTATTTGAACATATTTCGATTTGCATCGGACATTCATGCAATACAAAATCGTATAAAATATTTAGCATGTCACTATTGCAATATGTATGAGGGCAAAAACTCGAGGCGAATCGCACTGTGTCACGTGATCGGAATGTGTATATACGAATACAATGCCACTCGAATACGAATACAGTCACGGATCACTCGGATTCCGATATCTGATGTACTATAAATATTATTTCAGCTTAACTTATATTTGTCGAGTAAATATTAAATATAATATCTACGAAAATAATTTGAAATATATATATGAATTTATTTTATCCAAACCGGATATATATGTACCAGTGAAAATGATTTCGGTCCGATTTCAAAAGATGGCTTCGGCTATTATTACTTCAATTATAGATTTCTGCTTTCATTCAAATAAAAACGCTATCGAAGCATCGAATGGATAAATTTACATAAGGGAAGATCTCAGCAGAGTCACATTTACGCGCTGTTGCTTTACTCCTAGTCTCTTACAGTATGTATACAATTTAATAAAATGTAATTTATACATCTGTAGCATTATAAAATTTTATTCGCAAAGGATTTCCCAGAAACTTAAAATGAAGTGAAGCGCACAATTTTAGGTAAAACTTTCGGAGTGAACAGCGTCTTTTGCACTAAAAGCAAACGAAAAGAAATCCCAAAGACGGCTGGGATTCTTAAAAAATATTAAACTTTGAAAGCCCTCAAACAAATATGGAAGCAGAAAAATCTTGAGCACAGGGTGCATCTTTCATTTCGAGCTCGAGAACAGGCAAGGTGTCGGGCGCTTATTGCATTCATTTTGTGCTTGAATCTACTAATAAAAAAGCCAATTTTACTGGTGAATTTGACTTCGTACTATACCCAATATATACCCTATAGTTAAAAACGTTTACTCTAAAGCATTTTGATATATTCAAATAATGAATACCTGAAAGAAGTTGAATCTTTAGTAGTAAAAAATATATCACATATGTGGAATATAGAAATAAAACTACACAGAAATCAAATCTTATTACGGCAATAACATGCAAACTATCTGCGGTACAACTTAAACTAGGATTGAGCACAGACGATAGTAACTGTATCTCGTCATAAAACGACGGTAGTAACTTCTGTATTGCACGCCAACGTTGTAATTTACGGTAGTGTTTGTCCACACTTATAGCGGAGCCGTCGTGATAAAGTGTATTAATCGTTTTATTTTTATTGCGGTTTTCTTTTCTGTCTTATTATTTTACTGCTTATAGTCGATTTTTTAAAGAGGAATTCAGTGTGTTCTTTTAGGCATTATTGGGTTGAACATTTTGAAGTGAAACTTTTCTGATGCAAACAAAACAAAAAAAAAAGTACATTTTACCTTTACATGTCAAATAAGGTGTGTTAAAGAAATCTTTAATAATTTGTCTCAAATGCAAGAAGCCTTTAAAATCTTAAAATATATATTCATATATATTCTTTAATATTTATAATATCATTCAAGATTGACTAGAAGAGAGAATAGACCCTTAGCGACCTAACTATATTTTAATTCATCTTGATTTTTTTCGGCATGATACACGAGGTATTTGGTACCCCATTGGATACCACTGAATTGGTACGGAAGAATCTGTAAATGCTTATAGGCTATTCATTTTTTTCCTACTATTTTATTTACAGCAGCAGAGTGAGCGGGTTGGCGATGGTTAGTAACTAATATATTTGATTTTGTTGTTGTTCTGTCCTTAACATTATTTTAGCAAAGATTTTCTTATTATAATTTTAAGACAGTATATTACAAAATAGACTTTGATTTAATCACAATTATATAACATTTTGGCACATAAATATAATTGATCCAATGCTGGCGTATGAATTAATATACCCCATCATAATATTGTAATTAAAATGAGTGGCGCGACTGATAGCGATTAAGAGAACTTGAGTCAAAACTTGATATGATAACATTTTATACTATCACATAGATATATTGAAGTATATGTCTGCTGTGTCGTAAACTGACAGTAATAACTTCTATATTGCTCACTCATAGTTTGAGTCGTAATTTATGTTGGAAGTTAGAACTACGGTTTTACTATTAACAGAGATTTCCAACAGTCTGGCAGCCTGCCCTGGCTTTACTCAGTATCTCCAAGTATTCGATTCCACTCCTTATATTTATATATTCATATCGGCGCTTACGATTTTTACCGATGGAAAGCATCTGGGTATCACCTACTTATCAGCTATCTACCGCGGCATATTAACAATATTTTGTTAACTTTGTTTCGTTTTAATTGTCATTAAACGTTATATTTAATTTTTGGTTGCGCATGGACGATAATATATTCTGATTATAATTTTGCTACGAACAGATGTGATCACTTAGTACAACGCCGTGTACCCTCTGTCTCTGAATTTTAGCCAACATTTTTTTTAGATGAACTAATTGTTTACTGTGGTAAATTGATTGATTCTAGTTTCTGTGGTCGTGAGGTAGGACAGGTAGGTAGGTTAGCGGATGAAGATACCCGAGCGTAATGCTGATATAACGAATAAATAAAATACTAACAGTCTAAATCTAAACTACTTTTGTTTACACATCCTGCACCGTGTAGAAATCAATCCAAAATAATATTTAATATTTGGAGCAGTGACAAAATATTATATTACATAAACAGAAGTAAATATCAACTAATAACACAACGTTTCCGGCTCTGTAAAGTCAATATATCCATCACAGGACACAGTATTTGTTTCTATAACATCATATAATAAACATTTGTGCATAGAAATATTAACAGCCGAATTTATCAATAGAAAATTACACTATAAGTTAGGAAACGATGGTTTTCGTTGATTGTTCGATATGGTTCAGAGCTTAGAACTTGTACATATTATATATTTTAAACGAACATTGCAGTTTAAACCTGGGCAAGCACCGAAGTATTTTCATTTGTACCACTTAAAATTACTTCCTCACTAATATTTATTATTATTTTATTTCTATTCATTGATTTAATACAATCGTATTAAAAATTAATGTTATATTGTTATTCACGCTGACACTGCAGTCGTACTCTATCAGGTAACTGCCAAAGTTTCTATTCGAAATGAAGTTTGCATGCGTCAACCTTATCTCGTACAATCCCACTTAAATTAATTTGTATTCTAAATATTCATACATACATCTCAGGTTATATTTTGTACAGTATGCTATCCTACTTCATTAATAAAGTAGTAAATCTGGATTTATTAGACTTACTCAAGAGCAATGCAATCTCCACATGTATTTGGCAAATATATATTTTTTGTTTATCTTCAGAATTAAGATTAAATTAACTATTGTAAAATACATAAAAAAATAATCATTGTGTAATCCTATGTTGGCCTTACTATAAAATTTATTACGACATAAATTATGTAACATAAAAAGTTGTCGGTAATCAATAAAACGATAAACGTTACATGACATAACACTATTATAATATTTTATTTGGCCGTGCAGCTTCCGTTCAAGTAATCGACTGTATAGACATCTCTCAATATAAAACTTTTCAAAGGTATTACATGACCCTAAATGTGACTTAAATTACAAATTATTTCAATCAATTTAACATAAAAGAAAACTACAATTGCCCTAAGTGCCCCTTGAAAGGCAAATCCTCAGTCCACTTGGTAAGGCAGTGTTCACCTAAGATAATTTTCATCCTACATTACGCACGGAAGCGCTTACAAAAGTGTCGCAATCGGACAATGGACCGCCTCAAACTACTATAAATTCGCTATAATGGCCCCATTCGGAACCTCTATTGAAAGCTGGCCCCTGACTGATATACTATCAGTTAATCTGTTTGTTACTATCGTATGTTTATATTTATTGTTCTTGAACCTTTAAATAATTGAATTTCACAGAACGATCATGATTACATCTGTATATGTAGGTTTATGTTCACTGTGTCACAATGTGTCCAACATTTAAGGCTTAAACTAAACTTGCATAATAAATTTTCTCATAAATATTATATGAAATAGTTTTATTAAAATACTATAAATTACATTTAACCATGGAACATAATTCATATATTCCGATAATTCAGTGTGTAATATAGGTATATAATATTTGTTAATTAGACTTAAATAAATAAATAAATATAGCTTATGCCTGTTTCGAAACTATAAACTATAATAAAATTGTTATTGAGAAAGTTTTATCATTCGGTCTTTGAGTGAATACGGGTAGAACAAACGAGGAAATTTGACCTCTAGAAGTAATGGATATAAAAAAAAAACCTAACAGTGTATTCGAATATGCATTAATTTTACTTTTTAAATTCAATAAACTTTGTGTAAAGTAAATTACGTTCCGATTCAAAGTAATATGTTCATGAACTATTGTTCTTGTATTAAATAATTTAATGAAAGTTTCGTTTGAGCTGTAATAAACTTGTTAATTACATTTTGTGCTGCCGAATGTATTTTCTCTCATACCGTTATTATTATCAGAACATTAAAATAAATATTTTATAAATTAATGATCAAAATGTGACAATATAATTATGTGACGAAATGTAGGTATTTTTAAAGCCTGCAAAAATACAGAAACAACGCTACCTTGCTGTAGAAACAATAGTTAAAATACGGGCGCTCTCAATGTTCACATATTGTATTTTATTAATTTGTAATTTTAAGGCTTATTTAATATAAATGATGTTTCTTTTTTAATATACTGTTTTTATTAAAATTTAAATAACATTAATAAAATTAAATATATGTTTCATAGGAATATAGTCTGTAAAACAATTACAAAAGAACAAGTTTCGATAAAACAATTTGATAATTACGTTTTATTGACCGTTTTATGTCCAGTCCACCTCTCTGATGAAAGATTAGCCTGTGCAGGATATAGTATTGTGCACACGTGTGTGCGCAATATGTATACACACGTATACTCTCTTAATCCAATAGGAAACAAATCCGACACAACCGAAAAAAAATTAGTTAACCAACCAATGGCTTTACGAGCATTTTGAGGAATGGGAGTGTAAGTACTGTCAACTTTTTGGCTTTGGGCTGTTACTGCTGAATAACAAGGCATTTTTAAGAACTCGGAATCTGATAATGATCAACAATTATCATATCGATAAGTGAATATGATTCTCAGATCAGATATTCTACCGCCAAACAGCAATATTTAGTTTTGTTGTGTTTCGAGGTATGCCAGTGAGTCAGTGTAATTACAGGCACAAGGGACGAAATGTTAACACTTCTAAGGTTGGTGGAGCATTTGTGTGACTCATCATCACTCAATATCTTTTACAGCGCCAATGTCTATGGGCGGTGGTGATCATTTGCCATCAGATATGCCATCTGCTTGTCCACCCATTATATAAAATTGATCAACTTTGCCATTATCATATTTTTCGTCAAAGCACCTTTGAAAAAAATCATCTACCATATAATATTGACAAATCAATACTATTACGATTTACGATATTTTAAATAAAGTTTTAAAAGGAAAGAGTACCATTATTTTCGAAATAAACGAAATCTCCAACTTCACTTTTAAAATAAATATAAACATCTATCCAAAGTAAAATACCGCTCAGCTATATTTCATTCAAACTTTCCAAGCCTCGAACTACGACAAAACGTGGCAAGGAACTGCTTGCTGACTTTTAATGAAGTTGTATCGATAGAAACAGAAACTTGTATTCATATTGGTCACTACGTTTTCGAGGCAAGACAGTCTTGTGATACAACTTCATTTTGATTAAAAACATTAAACTAAGAAACTAGACACTAAATGGGTTTTGTTCGTTTTAAAACAAAAACTATTATTACTTTCAAATTACAACTGTTATACAGTTATCTATACTAATATTATAAATACGGAAATATGTCTGTATGTACGAATGCCTTTCTGTATGTTTGTATGTCTGCTGCTCTTTCAGTGCCAAACTTTTGAACTGAATTTAATGAAATTTGATATAAATGCAAGTTTGAACCCAAAGGTAGAACATAGGATAATTTATATTATTTATATTATTTATATTATTTATATTATATTTATATTTTCAGGCCTTATACCTGACTACCGAGCCCAAAATCGCGAGTAACGCCGGGGGCGAAAAATAGTATCTCATAGTTTAAAAAAACTATTAAGATTGAAATATTGGTGTTTTATCAATATACTTTATTATGTGCGCATAGTTACGATAAAAATCCTACTGACGGCTTTTCTGTCGACTCTACCAAAACAACGGGTAGCATGTTCATCAGCTACTTAAAATCTTTCTCCAATAAATTAGCAATAGCTGTTAAATTCCTTTAATAAAATTTCATGTTGCTTGACTTCACACCGATCGTGTTATAGTTTACACCCATATCACTAATCGTATAAAACATATTTTAAGCTTTAATTGCAGACGTGCGAAGTTGGGAAGGTTAATTGAAGATGTGAGACGTGCCATACAAAACAAACTGTCCATAAACTCTTCAATTTTCTAGAAAATAAAGTACATAACAATATCACTTTAAATTTACTAGTTTACAATAAATATATTAGTATATGAAGTCGTGTGGTTCCGCCAAAGTATAATACTACAGAGCCATGGGTCTCATAAGGGCCGACTTAGGGCATATTTGTAAGGCGTATCTAATCGCGCAAGTAAGCGTCTTTACCTCGCTCATGGTGAAGGGGGAAGCAAATTTAAGTAGTATCATTTCGTATTGACTAACTGCATAGCTTAGTTACGTGCTATGGCACATTATGAATTAAGTAACCCAGTTAAAATATCATTATTAAAATGACTCGATCCTTTTTCTGTTGGCTTCAGTCACAATTGCATAATGTCTGTTTCTTTTAACTTTTAAGAAAAAGATTCTAAAAATATACTAACCATTAAAAGTGGGACACAGCAATTTAAAATATTGTTGTTTGGCGGTAGTATAAGTACTGGGTGGTACTTACACAGACAGGTCTGCGCAAAGCTCTATCGCCGTTGCACTGTAATTACACTGGTTCACTCACCCTTTAAATTGAAATACAGTCTTACGAGGCATTGTTATTTTGCTGCGTCATATTTGATGACTGCTTACTATCATACGAACCTCTATAAAATTATTTTAGCAGTTGCTAGGGAAAATTTCTTTCTCGTGTAAAGGAAAAACATTTTGAGATTATTTCACGTTGCGGTCTTACGAGGGTTTGGTGTTTTGTGTACTGAGATTCATCAGATTTCACAGGCTTCAGATTTTTTCTTTGATACATCTTAGAGTTTTATAGATTGTTAATGTCGTAGCCTTTTTAGTTTGATATAAGATAATAAAATATTACAATTGATACATGATTAGATAATCACTTCGAAATTGCAAATTTAATTTTTAGTATTCTATCACCATGTCTGTCTGTCCTTTGCTTTCGTGGTCTAATTTTCACTATCTTTTCTTATTATATAATCAACCCATTTTTCTTACGGTCTACCTTTTCTCCTTTTGTTTGTTGGTAGTTGGCAAGTTACTATTTCTGTCAATTTTCCTAGACCATACCGTGCACTATGACCGCCCATTTGCTTTTTAGTATAATTTTCTATTGACTTTGTTTTAAAAAAATATCTTCAGTCATACCAATGGTAAGTATTTAATGATTAAGCCCTTCTGACAGATTCCGATCTTGAAGAATACTAAATAACGTAGGAGATATTATTGTGCTACTGAGAATTAGCCATAAGTCATAAGCCTGAACATTTTGTTATATACCTATAAGTCGCATATAGAAGGGCTTTTAAAATTCAAATTAATATAATTATATAATTTAACATAACTTTCTGTTTTTCTTTTCTAGAAATTAGCTCAATAGATTACAAGAAACACGTCACAGATAACTAATCCATAGTGCACAAGCAAATAGCACAGGTAATAGTAACTACAAGACGTGAATGTTATATTTTGATAACAGTAAAATGAAATACTTGTACTCGCGTACAGAATTATCCTTCAACTGCGTCATATTTGAGTTACGAAATATATAATGTTTAGGAGCTAAGTGGTAACGTACATGAAATACTTCGTTTTATTGCTTTTACTTCAGACAGGAAACGTGATAAACATTTTCGTGAAGAACATTAGAATTGCGATTCAAAAGAGAACTCCTGGTATTATTATTTTACTGCTCACATTATTTTAGTAGAATTTGTTTTAATACATATAAATAATCGCAGCACCTTATGGAATTATTATCGTGGCTATCCCTCCTTTTTTTACAGATCAAATCCTCGGAAGATATCCAGTTCCTGGTATAAGGTTATGTGAGTTGTTATCTCTCCAATTTGCACCCAAACCTAGTCCAAGATTTACGCTATTGAAGGGCTGTATAAAATATTAGTAATTCCTTAAAACTTTGTTCTTTTCCGTATATAAAAATATATCTATATATGTATTGTATAGTAAATAAGTTGTTATTATTAATGCAATGTTTATGATACATTAATTTCAGCGTTATATTTCCCCTCATATAACCATAAATCTGTTATTCTCGCGTATTCATTCCAAGTATATACAAAGTAAAATTTCTAACGATTAGCCGCTCCCGTACTTAGAGTTACAATTCATAACTTGGAAGCAAAAATAAAATTTAACAACATCAATACCCATTTCAAACAATACTCGAGCGCTGAAGTGTTGAACGCCTCAATTTGAGTGTAACTTAATTTCGGCGCCATTAAGACTAAATGGGCCGGCACTTATCGGTACATCAGGCGATTAGCTCATGATTTTATGCTGAAATAACTAACAAAGCGATAACAATTTCAAACAACCAATTATTATTTAAATTTATGAAGCAAAAACTTATACAAGTAATTTGTTTTATTTTAATCCTAGCGATGAAATGCATGATGTTCAAAAGGTTTTCTTTGTATTAAATCTAAGTATGCAGTAGTATGAAGCTATATGAAATTTTTGACGAACCGTAGAAGTTTTATTAACTTTTTTTGTGCACTTATACACCGAGCTAAACCACATAAGGCATAACGATAAAATATTATAATATTAAATATTGATTATTGTTTTTTATCAGTAGAACAAATTGAGAATTCGAAACGATAAATTTACAAGCTGATGACTTCTTGATAGTTCTTATTGGGCAAAATAATATCATGAATTGCAATTCATTTTATATCCATCATCTACATCCGCTCATGACGACGTTTTGATGGAAAATTTGTATTATGGTATACCGTTTTCGATGACAAGCGATGTTTTTATGTTTAAGATCATTGGAATCCGCGCAAGAATTATGCAATCCCGCACATTTAATTATCTCTCAAAGGCAGTTAATATTTTACCGTATAATCTCTCTCCTTTGCCCAAATATTTAAATAACTTTCTTCTTTTCCTAGTCGTTAGTGACGTATCCATATCTTATTCTCAATAAAAAAGGTCTTATTTTGTAAATGTATATTCACAGTTAATCAGAAACGATAAACTAATACTATAATAACACGCCATCATGGTGCATAAAAATCTTTCTACGGTTTCTACAAAAATAGAATATCAATTGTGGATATGGTAAACCTTTTTATATCGGGTAACAAAAAAATAAAATGGAACGCCGCGATTAAATAAAAGTCCGACAAAACCAATGAAAATCTGTTATTTGATATCCCGCATTGGCTTACAGGATAACACCGTTCGTACGAACAACTCATAAAATAAAAATATTTTAAGCTATTATATTATTTAGCCCCGAGTTCGCCACAAGTCTTAAAGACTTTGTAATAAAGTTTCTTCAGGGTCGTTCGAAAACATTTTATTTCGCATTCTAAATATTTCATTAAAATTCAACATGGTTTAATATTTATAGATATAAAAGAATATAATATAAGTACATCTATCTGGATAACGTTAAGAAAATATATGGTTAATAATTTAGATGAGTAAATCAGCCATAATATGTAATGAATCAACACTTACACTTGTTGAAAAAGTATAATTGCTTAAGTTTTTGTTAATTCTTCATCGTCTGTTCTATTATTATTTCACCTTGTCAAATATACATTGAAAGTGATTAAAAGAGCCTACTTAAATAAAGTAAATGTATTGATTTTAATTATATAAATGACGACTTAGCACGATAATCTCTCGTTTTGACTACTACGAAGTTTATTTAGTTAAACACGATTGAAGTACAGTGCAGTTACTAAAATCTTCCCTTATACGTTATTTCTCTTTTGATTATAGTTTAATGTATAATCGTTATAAAAATGAAGTGAAAAAAATTATGTGTATGAAGTCAGAGTAGGCCACTTGTCTTCTAAGATAACGACTAGCTCGAAGTCCAGCGAAGATCTGCTTATGTTCAGTAATAACGTCATAATGTATTAAAGTAAAACGTAAAACAAGGCACGGGCAATTGTGGCGTGGATGTTGTTGAATTAAAAAAAAAAAATGAGCAATCACTTATTAGATTTTTAGGTAGGATTAAAAAAAAGTTCTTCTCATTTATTTTTATAAGAAGATAATATGTAAAATATACATCGCGAAAGTTGAAAGCATACAATTAAAATTATGTTAAACAAAGAAAATGAGTTCTTTACAATATGAATATTATTAAACGTGTCTAGATCAAAAGCAAACTATATCAGAATAATACGGATAAAGTTGTTTTTTAGGCTTTTGTTTTTGCGCCTATAATGTTACCCGAACTTCAGCGCACAGCTAATTTTGACAAATGAGTTGGCATTAGATTTATAACAGTGTCGAGAATGTCAAAGGTAATGACGTCACTATAAATTTAAATTGCCAAATAACAGCTGCTATATGGTTTAACTTATGTATAATGTTTATTCGTTAGTGAGATAATACAATAGGTGCTTTAATATATATAATAATAATAATAATAGGCGATTGGATTTCATGTTATCTTTTGTCTGATATTGACCACGGCGTGTATGTTGAGCGAAAATTCACTAATGACACAAAATATACTATAATGACATATCATAGTATGTATTATGTTTCGTATAGTCAAAAAACATTCTTGAGGAGGATACTTGTCTATGTACTGCCTCGTTGATCTAATGACTAGGTAAAAGGCTGCAGTTTCCGTGGTCCTGGATTCAATTCGGGCTGATAAAAAGTTATTGGATTTTTCTATTAAAAAATTATCAATATCAGCCGGGCGTCAGGAAGTTCGAAATTTGTACACTCTCATGCCTCGAAAAGCACGTGAAGCTGTTGGTCCTCCGCCTAAACTCTTTGTCATATCAGATTTGCCATTGCATTAGACTATGAGAGAGAGGAAGTATATAGTGTACCTGTGTAATTACGTACATAATTGTGCATATAATATGACCTTAGTTAGCCAGTCTCCCTTAAGATTGGCCGCCATGGCTAAAATTTGTCACGACGATAACATCATCACTTTGCGAATTATTAAATTGAACACACCCATTTTTTTTAATTTCTATCTTTTTGATTTGATTTAAATTTTCAGACACTTTCCTAAATAGAAATTACAAGGAGCGATTGCCATCTTTCCTTGGTTCAACGATTACTTCCAATAATAATGTTAATAAACATAATTGGAACAATCATTAGTCAAGCGTCAAGTTCGACTTATCCTTCTCGCTTTAACGACTGCGATACTGGTTTGGTAATTAACTTTATTAACAGCTATTAGCTCTGACTTGCTTCATTTGGACGCTTATTCTAAAGTAAGATAGTAAATAGATTAAAATATACTATAACGGTCTTATTCATAATGAAACACTTATCGAAGGTATAAACCTATATTAGTTAAAACGTCATTTAAGCCTATCAAACGTTCGATAAAAATCTTTATTCATAATCGTTCGATAAACCTCCGATAACTATAATGCCGTTATTGTACATAATATTGCCATTCGGTAAAAAAATGGTAAAATGTGAATGGTAGAAAATAGTTTCAACGAGTTTTTAATCTGTGGACAGATACGAATTTAAAAAAAAATGCATCTTTTGTCAAACATTGCATCTTTCACTACGTATACGTAATATTTATAATTAAAAATGAGTAAAATTAATACCAACAAAAGACAGAGAAGTGAAAATTGGGTAGAAGAAGATAAGGTTAGTGTAACAGTTTTATTATATTTGCAAGTCTACAATTTTGCACTGTAATTTTCACGCATGCATTTGTAACATTTACTGTTTTTGCTTCTTAAGATTATTTTAAAAGATCTGGTGAAGGAGAGAGTTCGTGCTATCGAAAATAAGAACACCAACACGAACTCTAATGCACTGAAAGTGCATGTTACATCCCTCCACTTCTTCAAAATTAAATGATATGGTAAGTGTAATTCACAAATGTTTATTATGGATGTAGTAGTGGAATCAATTGATTTAGTCATATTTGTTTTAGAATGAGTTTGGAAAAGAAAACAAAACAATTTATGTTATTGTATAAGTTTAATAAAATCAAAATCAATAAAATATTTTATTCAAGTAAGCTTGTACAAGTATTTTTTAAATGTGATTTTACAAACTATATTAAGTAAAGCTACCACCGGTTCGGAATGTAGATTCAACTGAGAAGAACCGGCAAGAAACTCAGTAGTTACTCTTTTTCAACATTTTAAAATACAAAGTTATTATATATAATATATCCTCCCTGCAACCAACAAAAATCAACATCCTGCAAATCAACAAGTATTAATATACACAAATTATTATTTATTAAAACATTTACATATTTTCAGATAAGTATTAATGTAGATAATGCAGAGGCACCACTTCCGCCAATGCCTTCAAGCTCACCAGTATTGGATCCACCATCTCCAAACTCTCTGGGTTCAAAACCTTGCTTGTGAAATGGAATGCAGGAGGGAACTGCACAAAATACAAATTGAAAATGAAAAAATTAAAACAGATAATTTAAAGTTAGAGGCAGAATTATTAAAAAACAAAATAGAATATTATAAAAAAAAAATGGGCAATTAAATTTTTAAATATAAATCTTATTTTGTTTTTTTTAAGCATTTACCTGCAAGCGAGGAGAAGTTTATTCATCGAAGTGCCTTGAATATAAGCTTGCAAGATTGCAGCATTTCTACCTCGCCTATGGTTCGAGTCCATATTACTGGGCTGTATTGCCAAATTTCATTGGCATGCCATGGAGCAGGCATTGAAAGCGCTGTTTCCATACACCAAAACAACGTTCTACAACATTTCTTGTTGCAATATGTGCCTCATTATAATTTTGTTCAGCATGGTTATGTGGATTTAATATCGGAGTAAACAAATATGGCTCTAGTCTGTATCCAGAGTCACCTAGCAATCTTCCTTTAAACTCCCCTGCTTCAAAGCGTTCTCTAAGGACGGATTCGTTAAATATCCGTGCATCATGAGTGCTTCCTCGCCACCTTGCAACTATGTCTCTGGTGCGCAGACTAGCATCACAGGTCACCTACAACAATCCTGACTTTAGATTTTATAACATAAAAGAAAAACTTCCAACATTAATAACATAATAAACATGAATAATGAAAAGGATGAACATTATGTATAAGTTCGCATACCTCACGACGTCCCCAACATCTTATTGCCAATACTTGCAACTCTGGTGAGGTTCCACAACCTTTAGCGCTCAGCTTCAAGTCTTCCCGGACTAAATTTATAATAAAAGTAGCCGTTTTTTTTGAAAACCGATATCGTTTCCGGAATTCTTCATCGTCCAAAGAAAATGGATTCCCTCTTGACCGATACACTTTTCTGCGCCGATTAATGACATCATTTCCAACGACCGCAATACTTTCCAGGGCTTGTAATGCTTGCATATTTAGGAAAATACGTAAGATTTATTTTAACAAAAATTGCGATGTCAGATATGTATTAGAAATCAAATGTCATTGCAAACGTCAGCTGATCAAAGTCGGCCATGTTTCTTGCTAATATACGTTTATCGAAGGTTTATAGTAGGGTCTTAGCTTGTATAAATCAAAGACACTTTATCGGAGGTTTATCGAACGTTTTAGTGTTATCGAACGATTATGAATAACACTTTTTGACAATCTACTTTTAGCGATGTTTTAAACCTCCGATAACTTATTATGAATAAGACCGTAAGTATATAACAAAGTGACGGATATCAAAGTCACTAATCATTTCATATTGAGAAAAATGCAGTTTCGTTGATATTAAACAACTGCTGGTTAATAACTAAGGAGATTATTCTTTAAATTCTTTAAAGAATAATCTATAAAATAATAAATAATCTATAATATAATATTCTTTTCTTTTATTTTTCTTTAGATTTCATTACGTGTGTAATTAAATCGGTTTGATATTTGTTCTTAAGTCGTGCGTGGTGAAAGAAATATTATCCAAAGAAATAAAGTTACATTTACACCCAAAGCTCAGACCCTTGATTAAAAAGGGTTAATTTATTCGTATTTGATAATTGCCTTCCTCTCAAGGTTTATATGCATTTTCTACAAAAAATATTTACCAATTATTTATTAACGGCTTACACAAGTCGTAGAATGCTTAATATTTAATTTCAACTTTATCCTTAAGAATATTATTTATATTATAAAATTATACACAAATAAACATCAATTCAATAGCATATTATCTCGTGTAATCGAATATTATGATATTTTTTTGTCCAAAATACCTACAAAGGATTTCAATTCCAGTTATTCCAGTGATTTGATAGTAAAAACTAACCAAATTTAAAACAATTTTCAATGTAATTGTATTAATATACTGGTATAACCTCCTACACTTTATAGTATTTGATCACGTAGGTTGATAGAAGATCAAACTCGCACACTAAGAATACCTGACAGTTGAATATAATAAAGAATTCAAATACAAGAAAGATATTGGAAGATTTAGTAAAATGATATTACGTAATCATTTATTTTTATGTAAATATGTGATATCTATTAATTTTATACGTAAGGATCATTTTTGAGGTAAATTATACGTATTTTTAGCAGAATTACATTGTACTCAATTTGCCGATTTATTTTTAGTTTTGTAACCTAAAAAAAATATCATATATGAACTATCTTTTTAAATTATTAATATTTAACAAAAACACATAGATTTTGATTGTTGAATTTTTTTTATGAAATTAACTACTTATATATATTGTATTTCTGATTATTGTATTATTTACGTTTTCTTTTTTTTTTTAAGAATTAACCAATGAATTTTCAAATATCTGTCGAAACTATAACCACTGGTAGACCTCGACAATACAAAAGTACGTACAAAAGTCAATTTGTGTAGAATATAATGACCAATTAAGTCATGTGGATTTTAGGTTTTATATCAGATTAAAAGAAATATTAAGGTAAAAAAAAAACATTTATTAAGACTGTGAAATAAAAGCAAGTTTCATTATTTACAGAAAAAACAAACTTTTTATTACTGATATATAAATATGAGTAAGGACGCCATATTATATAACATAGTTTATGGTCAACCCACGGACGTCAATGTAATATTAGAAATACTTTTACAGCCGTTTGAGCTAACTTAATATTTTCATAAAAACTCGTAAACGTTACACTGTTAGAAGAAGTCTTCTTTGTGCGCTGCAATACGGATTGGTAAAGCAAGATGGCGAGGTCGAATTTTAGTCGATACAATATTATGCAGAATTATTGATGATATAAATTTCAGAGATAAGGCAAGTCAGGATGAAGCCGCGATGACCTCAAATCAAGTGACTTGAAACAGAAGTAATATTTTCGATAATTATCAATGTTAATTGATAAGTTTGTTTTAGGTCCAGATACTGAGTATATTCGAATAAAATCTAAGTGTCATCTGTTATTGTATAAAAATAAAACAAACGAAACCGTGTGTAGCTGCTAGTTACAAATACAATAAAGTCACTCGATTCAGAAATCAAATAAAATACTCTCACGAAATAGAGTAACAGCGACAAACGAATAAAAAGTCGACAATCAAGGATTATAATGTCACATAATTCTGCTTACTCGGGGACAACGGCTACTATTGCCCGTTGTTCTTTGACCTATTTGAGGCTTATCGCGAAACTTTCTGTATTAAGATTTTATTGTTTCGCTTTATAGACATATTTAGTAAAAATTATTGTCACATTCGTGTTGCAATGAATTCGTTATTTTCTATTTGTGTGCCATAAAATCGGAAGGATCGTTTGCGGATGACGTAGTGTCCGAACGCTTCAGGGTACTCGAAATGTTTAATCCCGTTCAATATTTACATGAGTAATCTATTCATTTAGGACATAAAATAGAATATGATTTGATATTTTAAAATTAAATGCTTACAAGTCATATAACAACGATTTTAATTTTGAAACACCGGTATACAACATTTTTCCTAATTCTACCATCATTGGAGATTATATTCGTCGCAATAATGCCAATTTTAGTTTGACAATTATTATTTCTTTGGTTCTAATTTTCAAAAATATTTTAATAACATAAAACCTAATAAAAGTTTTCTATAACAATATCTACCTACTAGAAATTTTTAGCTCGTGCAATGTTTGAACAATTCTCTTGTAAAATTTAGACGCTAAATCCTATGAAAATCGTAGTTTCATTGGCAGCAAAGAGGCAGGAATAATAGAAGAATCTCAATAAGTCTCACTTCAAATTTTCTTTCAATTTTTAGCTTTGAAACTGTTATTTAAAAAGTAAAAGATTGTCATGTTAAATAATGTTTCTACTTTCATTTACAGCGATTGAAATATTTACGACGTCATTATTTTAATTTATACAAATAACACAACTGTTTAAGAGTCGTGTCTATCCATAAAATGTATCGTAACGGTCGTGAATGCTGTTTGCGGTACAGGGGCTATGAACACAATTTAAAAAAAATATCGTCCATTCGCCCGCCTGCGACAATCTTCGTTTGAATTTTAATTGAAAGCGGATTCTGAATTAGCATAAATTATTTATATATTATAAATACAATAAAAGAGCAGATTAAAAAAAACACTTTAAAACTAAACGCGAACAATATGTAATGCCAATATTATATTTACGTCGATACAATTGTGTTTCCTAGTGAAAAAGTAATCTTCACTAATTCATGACGATTATACTTTGCTGAACAAATTGTATTAATAAAAAGTTTTAAGAGCGTTAATCTGGCGAACCTGTCAACTGTTTTAGGGATCGTGGAATTCTAGTGGCCTTTATAAATAATCTATGGGAAATGATTATTTTTCGTTTTTAATCTACTATATAACAGTTTAAACGAACCCTATGTCACACTTACTAATAATATCATGCGTAAAGCGTGTCAATACTTAGGTGTTTAACAGATAGTTTATAGAATTCCACCTCACTCATCTATATTTTTCATCCGCGCAGGTGTTTCTTTCATCGTCGAACTCGAGATAAATTAAAACCCGAATGAACTTTGTAATTTTCCAGATTTTAACCAGTAATTTTCTATTAATATCCACGTGATATCTTTACTGGACTATCTCAGTAAAGATGGGTGATATCAAAATGTAATAAACAATTCGTTGATTGATATATCAAATATGGATGGTAAGCGGAAAACCAATAACCATCGCCGTTTTTATAATAACGTCGTATGCCACATAATATCTGATTCAATACGTTGATTTATTGTATTATACGAAAATAATATTGATCGTAAAAAGCAAATTTCCATCAGTACATTTATTAAATATACTGGTCACGATTTTAATTTTTTTCATAGTCTCGGGCTATAGACTCTGTAAAAAGTGAAAATCATTTCTTAATTTTCCACCAATGCACCGCCATTATATCTCTAGTACTAGTAATACTGGCTTACTCGCCTTTCAAACCAGTAATATAAAGTATTACTACAAAATTGAAGGATTGAGCTCGTCCTTGACCTATCTTTTACATCACCAGTATGCTAGCAAGCTAAGCCAAGCAAGTTAAGCTTCAAGTTTCAAAAAAATATATATTTCATAATAAATTATTACAAAAAAACTTACTTAAATAATATTTAAATGTATTTTATAAAAAAATATCAACACAATATCACATAATATAGTGTATCACACCGCCATACTATTATCAAAAAACTCTAAAAAGTTAACGTCGGTGTATAAATCTTGTATTCGCACAGCAAACAAATCCTTAACAAACAAGATGATGAAAGAAATAAAAATTCTCTTATTTAACCTTTAGAGGTATTTTCAAGTTGGAACCCGGACTAAGTAAATCCGAAGAATAGCAGAGCTCATTTCAAATATTAAAAAGCTGAATCCGTCGTCGGGTTACTTGGAGAGAAAACAAGAAATGAAGACGCCCAACTTTCTTTCGCGACAGACTAGCTCCCTACTAGGTTTCGATATTAAAATTAAAACTTATAGTTAAGTTTTTCACTAACTGTAACTATACTTAATTCAAAAGGAAAATAACCTTATATTTAAGGCTGTTCGTACTTGCGATAAATAGGTCTACGATATGTGGAGTAATTGCTTATTCGAAAGCGTTCATTGATATATCAACTATGTAAGATTTTTTTTGTTTTTTTTTTAAATTGACATGGTTATTTTTATTACTAACAGTATTTAAAACGGGATATTTACCATGTTTTTTATTTTTATATGGTGGAGCTCGATATTTCGACATTATCTACGAATGTCTTGTTACCAAATAAAAATAAAAAACATGGTAAATATCCCGTTTTAAATACTGTTAGTAATATCAACTATGTGTTTCTGGTTTTATATAAATACATCACGATAACTTTGGAATACTCCCGAATCATTCATTTGTTAAAAACGCAGATTGGTAGCAATGAAAAAAAGAAATGCTTATCAACCTTCGACTAAATATAAAATATCTGTACTTCGAAATAAAGTTTTGTAAACGGTATTCGATACAAAATTTGAAGTGCTTCACAGTTAATTCAAAACTCAGAAGTAATCATATATACCAAATATAATTTAGGTCAGTTTTATAAAATATGAGACCGAACACAAACTCCTCTCATCTTTCAACGAACTCAAATAACTTCGCTAAAAAAATATCCAAGGCCCTATGGAAAAGTTGAATTCCTTCCCCGAAGCTAATGCCCATAATCTTGGCAACTTTTAATAGGACAGGCCAAAATTTGATGGCTATTATTCAAAAAAAATATACGTTCGGGGTTGTCCATCCATCTGGTGAATTTATTCAGATTATGTCGACAGAATTTTTTCACGAATAAAAACCGTTTGCACTTTCAAACACCTATAAAAATTAAGACACTTTTTAAAAGGTGTTTGAGTTCGATTGGGTTGGATAATAGCCGTTCGAATGTTTTAATTTAAATTAGGGAACCGGCTTAGTAGTAAGCAGTAAGGATGGAAGCTAGTTTCTAACAGATATTTGCAAAGAAATGAGGAATCATATCATAATCAAAAAGAAAATAATATTCTGCATCATTATTGTCACCGTGAAACAAAACTACTCATATTAATAAACACCAGACAGCCATTGAAGAAAGTAACAAGATTGTTAAATGCACAAGTATTATCGTGTACAGTTAGCGTAAATAAAAGGAGCTCAAGGGAAACATAATGGGATCCACAGTTGACATGTGACAGGCACAAAGACACTTGACCCCGCCGTAATAACACTTAAGGTCATAGTCCACTTGATAGAAAAAACGAGGAGCAGAATATAGCTCGACATATTTGTTTTTTATAGAAACGTAAAATACATGACACCGTGCAGTTTTTGTGAGTTTATCTATTAAGGTATCTCAAGAAGTAATACTTTTGTACATTTTAAGCTGAAATTATATTTTGTCTGATTTATTTTCTTAATTTTTTCTGTTCCTAGATGTCTTTTGCTTATACAATTTAATATTTAACTGATATAGTCTGCTACTTATCATAAACCTTCGATCGCAGATTTACTTTTTTATATATAATTATTATATATTTTGTAAATTCTACTTTACAGCTTACATATTTAGTGGTCATTCAGCATTACTCCCTCCTCCTATCCCGTTCCTCCCTTGAAACTTGATCTCGGACGCTCTCCGATAAGTAGGTGGGGAAAACACGCAATATCAGTCTATGAAATGGAATAAGGTTTTAGTTGAACAGATAGAGCGAAGTGTAATAATAGATTAGGAAAAGATCGTTCATTAACATCGTATAGATTCCAAATACATTTGTAGTATGAATAAGCATATTAAGTTCTATTTTTGAGTAAAATATACGAAATTTATTCGAATAAATTCAGTTTCGTGTGCAATTAATTTAATTTAATGGAAAGCATTGTTTGTAAATTGCTAATGCTTTTGCATTTCGTACTGAATATTTATTTATCACATTGTAATGTTATACTTTTTTCGCTATTACTAGATGAATTACTGTAATTATGTGTGGATTGTAAATATTTTTCTATTTTTATAACTCTTTGGTGTCCTGGTAAACGACACGATCAAATGACTTAAGAATTGGTATATCGACGCGCTGAGCTGATAAAATATTGAGCGAGTACTCTTAGTATTTTTGATATGTATGATAATGCTTGTGGGAGCGCTAGCCCGACTGCTGTGGAGATCCTTTGGGGATGGCCTTTGTCCAGCAGTGGATGTCTTGCAGCTGAGAGCAGATGACAATATTTTAAATGCAAGTACTGTCTATATCAAATAAAATGTTCATAATACTATCCTTTAAAATGAAAAATAAATAAATAAATATTTTTATCTTATCATTTTAATAGCAACTAAGTACGCACCACGTACATACAATGAAATATTGTTTGTGCGCCGAAGAGGGGGCATGATCGGGGATTTGTCGTCACGGTATACTTAGTCGGTCTGTATATAGGTCTGTAGTCAGTCGGTATGTTGGTGGTATCACACAGGCACGCCAATGTATTGATTTCATTTTATCGCTGATAATATTATTTACAAGACAACACTGATATACAGTGATATATACATATCATATGATTATCCAATAATAATTTTAAACACACATCACATTAAACAATGTGCTGTATCTTAAAATGCTTAAAATAGAAAAATCTATAAATTCAGAGCAAATCATTTTGAAATATTTTAACTTTTAACATAAATTTCATATTTAAAACGAAAATAATAATAAATTTATTAAATTCTCGTATTAAAAATAAAATCATTGTTGAAAGTATCTATAAAATAAAAGTTGAAAACAATTTACAATCGTTAACCGTTATTTCACAGAAGATAATAACTTTAATTTTTAATATCATAGTAAAATTTAACCGCCATTCGTATTTAATTTACTCGAGAATCTGTATTACGACGAGGGAATTTAAGGCTTACCATCTACGAAATGATATAATTAAGGTTATAAACTGTATTTAAAATGTATGTCGTGTGAATGAAAGGAATGGAAGGTGCATACCTTTGTATAGAGAGATTTTTTGAGACAGAGTGAGAAAGATAATTAAAAAGAGAGAGCAAGAATAAAAGTATGTACATACATTTTTATGATATCCGTAGGCAGACGAGCAATATGTCATATGCTGTAAGAAATATTAACCATTCCTTACATCACCAATGCGCCACCAACCTCGGGAACTAAGATGTAGTTACACTGTCTCACTCACCCTTCAAACCGGAACACAACAATACTAAGTACTGCTGTTTGGCGGTAGAATATCTGATGAGTGGGTGGTACCTACCCAGCCGGGCTTGCTCAAAGCCCTACCACCAAGTAAATCTTGTATGCATAAACAATGTTTACATTGAACTTTATTGTATTAAAGCTTGACTAGGAACTTTCTCGAACCATTGTACAAAATTAGAAAAATATTTTACAGTTAAGATTTATCGCGTTGGATAGTTGTACGATTCTAGTGCTAAGTAAACTCAATGAACTCGTAACCGACGACCAGAATGTCGCTATTCACCACTAAGCTTCTGCCGATGACGCGTGAAATTATTTTTTTCGCTGATTTATATTAAGATTAAGAAGGTCTTTATAAAGTGCGGGCTTGCACGGGCTTTAATAAAAAATGGGCGTCTTTAAGCTTTATCGCTCAGAATTTTTACTTTGCTTTAATTAGACTGTTCATTGGTAATTTAATCTTTATAATTAATTTATTTCAAATATTATTAATAATTATACGATTATCTTTTTGTTATTGTTACAATTAATTTATTTTAATCTTTACTAAATACATATTCCAGCACCTGTCTATTTTATTAGAATTTATGTGTTATTGAAGAATTACAGTACTCAATTTTAAATATTTTAAACAATAATAATCACTTAGTTATTTGTGACTTGAGAACTAAAAAAAAAATGAATGTAAAATCTATAAAATCGTTCAATTTAAAGTCTGAGTGTCAAAGGAACCTTAGGATCAATTTATGGAGCTATTTCCTGCGAATCTCATCCAGTGTCAAATTTTTCGTCATCCATCTACTCTCGACATACAGCTACGAGTGAGTTAGAATTTTTCAACACGCTTTTATTGGCTCCCGACACCCGTTGAACTGTTTCCACTTTATTTTTTTTCCCTGGCTATTGCAAAATAAGTGTTATAGGTTACGAAACTGAATAAAAAAACGTGACATTTTTATACTCCATTCATTTTGGAGGGTCGAATTTTTAGTACTTTTCACGGCACGATTTACGGAACGTATATATATTTTTCGCCTCTAAACTAAATTTTCGCCTGCGTTTTCCCTATCAACAATTGTTATCTAGTTGATACTAGGTAATCCTACCACCATTGTATCTAGGAAATTTTATGTTTTCTTTGATACAAAGTCTAGTTAGAGTTATACATTTCAAATGACAACAAATAACAATTTTAAATATCATAACATACATCAATTTACATTTCTTGCAGATCAGATAAAATACATTTCACTGTAAGATAATATGGAAGTCTGATAAACATAGAACCTTTACTTCCGTAGTCGGTTAGCCATAACCCATTAAGATAACAAGCCATGCTCATTATGAGATTAACGTTATACATTATCATATAAATGATTTCCGTTTCAGTTAAAATTGGAAATTTGTATTAAAAACATTCGGTTATCGAGCTTACTGATTAATTGGTATTAATTTCTCATTAATTGATAAAAGGTATTATGATTTAGTTTAATTAAATATATTTTATTATAATGCTAAATTCTTTATTATAGTAATCAACACAATTTTGATAATTTTTCAAATATGGACTTATACATTTAAACATACTTTGAATTATGACTAAAGTTCTAAGTAATACTGAATGTATTACTGTACGAGTAAGCTGTAGGAAATGGTTAATAAGTATCGTGACTACAAGATATTATAGTGCACTGATAAGTGCGCAAACTCATGATGATAGTCCTTTGTAACAGTAGTCTGATACAAAAGATTCAACGGACTAACGGTTAAATTTCATGTTTTGGAAAGTAAGAGGACCGTTACTCAGAACTGATACTGAGTATTTCTCATAAGAAAAACCCAATGACTTTTATTGAATGCAGAATTCTCTGAACCTTGTGATTTGTAGCCGAACATAAGCACAAGCTAGTCTCAAGCCAACGAGGTAGGTATACTAATATTATAACACGGTAATCACACAAAGGTAAAGTTAAAAGAAACTCAGATAACACAAAAACTCATAAGGTCTATTTTTCAGAAGCAAAAGGCAATAAATAAAAAGTTAGTTTATTTTTGGAGTATGGTAAGATAGACAGAGAAAATAGAGCACTCGATGGTCGCGATATCCCTTGTTCGTAGTCATTGAGATTGTAATAGGAAATAACCTTATCTAACATTGATGATGGCAACCTAAGTTTTTATATAACATTTGATGTTTTGTTACCACACTGACCGCTATGGTCTTAGAGTATCCATTTTTTTATTTATTTCAGAAAGGCAGACAAGTAAATTTCTGAGTAATGGCTTAATGTCTTGCACTGCAACAGTAAAAACTCATTACGCAGTCAATATATTGACAAAGATGGGATCTTAAATTTTACACCCCTTGAATTTGCACTCACCCTTCAAACTAGAACACAGCAATAGAGAATATTCTTGTTTCATTGTAGAATGATAGGTGAGTGGGAGACTCTATCACCAAGTGCTTCGTTAAATATTGTTACGTGTCTTGATGAGTTTTACTGGATATAGCAAGCAATAATATAATGGTAGTGTAGAGAGACATTAAAAGCAGTTGAGATATCGTCAACAAACTTTCGTATAAAAACAATTTATACAAACCTTTCACGCATTGCTACATATCAAAGTTTAACGAATTATCCCTAAACTATTTCTTATTCACTCACCCAATAAGGACTCTCGATATGCTAACAAGGTTGACAATCCCTCGCAACTATTAAATTGAATCAAGAAGATCAAACAAATCCAAATGCTAAGAATCATATAGAACCTTATTTGACAATTCAAACATACGAATAAGTCTATGTATGTATGTATGTGTAAAATGAACCAAAACCTCCTAGTAAAATGATGGATATAGGTTTTTATTTATTTGAGTAACTAGCGCTTACTACTCGTATATTATATAATGAAATTTATTAAAGTAAGTTTTAAAAAATAAATCCTTTAAATGTGTCTTAGTTAAATTGAAACGTAATGTGATTGGTCAACTTAAAACCATTTGTAGATACATCACAACCATTTAGTCTCTATTAGAATTGCTGAGGTGGACTGTCTAGGGACCAAGTATTGTCGAATAATTTATGGCTTGCAATCCTCTCGGACATATGGATTCTATATCAGATGAGATGTTTCATTGAACTTCGACAGATCAACTTTAACGATGTAACTAATGTGATTCGCATTATTTTAAAACAAAATTAGAGGAAATTTTAGTGAAAATAATTACAGTGAAAAGTTTTTCAATTACTCAGAACAATCTGTTTTGGTACCACTTCGTCTAAGCTAATGTGGTATTTAAGTCGAAAAGCTGCACTTACGACATTCCTATATCGTATAAGAACCGAATGAATGTAGCATTTATGTTCACTAACGTGTAATCGGTCCTGTTTATTGTAAACGGCATAATTTTTCATCTTCAACGGTTTAATAAATGAATCTATAGATAAAAGATCTCGCCTCCAAACTGCAGGTACACAGTGAACTAGTTAATTCAACGCGTAATCGAATTTCCTGAGCTCGCCTCGCAAATTGCATCCTCGCAGCATGAATTACGTTAAAGGTTTTTGGTTAGCCATTTCTGCGGATAAGTCGGAGCTCAAAAACCAAAAAATTTTCATGAACGCTTTGAAATTTTTAACGATCAAATTTCTACTGTTTGCTTCGAAAACTTTATAAAACTCTGCTCAAAAATGTGATCAGCAAAAATGCAATAATTGTGTACGAAATGAAACTGGGACAGTTTCTCCTTGCTTTATTAGTATATATGATACTAGTAAACCGACTCGGCTTCGCACGGATGCAATTTATTAACAAAGCAAATGAGAAGGGCGTTTAGAAAGATGGTATTTATATTTATTTTGAAACGTTCGTTTACAAATTTATTCGATAGTATAAATACATATATCATCATAAATAAGAAATATCAATACTATAACATTTTTTTTGAGTCAGTGAGTTTTTTTGAGATGATGTGTGATGTTACATCACATAACATCTCTACTACTAGTTCTACTACCAACTTTCCTCGGCTCTTGTTGGAGAATTTTAATGAAGCTATATATAAGAATACTTACTTACAAACAAATGCATTAACGCAAATTTTATCATGATGTTTGTCTTGAGTATCGTTAAAGTTTATAATTAACTCAATTCATAGCTGTTCAGTTTATTTAACCCTATCTTATCTTCAGCTGAGATCTGCATCTTCTATCCACTGAGTAATTTTCAGTACTCTTTATTTTTTTATTTCTAAATTTAATTTTAATTTAGAATATAATTAGTTTAACAAATATATCTCATGTAACCCGTACATGTCGTGTTTCGCTCCTTAAAATAATAAAATTAAAACAAAGCAACAACAATCTGTTGAACAGTTTTTTGCCAATGTTTTTTCATGCGACAAAGTTTGAGTATGTTAAATGAAAAAAACTCTTTCTGTATGTTTTATTACGAAGTTAAACGAAAAATTTTTGAGAAATAAAAATAAAAACAAATATAAACGGAAAAGACAAGTGTGCAAAAAATATCTCCGTTGAATATATTTTCGGAACATGACTGTTTCTAAGATATCCCCAAAAAAACAACAAGTTCTTTATTTAATTTGTGACTTTTATTCTAATAAGCATCACTGACAAATATTTATTTGCTAACAAATTTTTTATCTAGTTAAAATAGAAATATTTATTTGCATGTATTTAAACAATTCTTATATCCAGTGAATAACAAAAGTGAACTTTAACCGAAGGTCGCGGAGGCAAAATTGGGTAACGATTTCTAATAGAGAACATCGAGACTACTAAAATGTAACGGCCCAACCTGAAAGAAATATTCTTCTTCTTAAGAGTTTATACACAGCAACAAGACATAAACAGGCTGTTATTTTTTATCGATACATAAAAAACCATTGTCCATATGGAATTTACAGAGGGAATATAATATGATCATAGAATAAAATCGATTAAAAATCATACTGAATTCAAATAAAATGCACAAGGTTTTTATTTCAGGATATTTGAAAAATGTAATTTAATGTAAAAAACCTCACGCCTATTTTCATCGTGGTCCTGGCTTAGAGTCAGGGTAATACAAGTAAATCAACGCGCATGTAATTAAATAACATGGCTTTGCAGCTTGGGGGTTATAAATTTTTTCCTCTTACAAGCTCGGACAGCAAAAATGTTGAATTATGTCTATGGAGGAGTATAATAATGGCGAAAGTTAATCGTTAGGTCCCCGAGACCCCAGGGAGCGATACGGGTTAAGCTACACGCGAAAAGTTGACGGGTCACGGTAGTTTGTGTTTGTTTGTTGGAAAACATATTAAAATTGTGTTTGGATATATTCGAAGACAGTTCTGAGTTTATATTAGGGTCATAATACTTTTTGTCGCTAAGTCTGTATATTTTATGATTGGAACATTAAGTGTTACTGTGCTTTTTGACTATAAAGGTTCGTCAGTCAAATGACAATAATAAATAAATAAATTGCATTAATACCAATTAAATATTATAACAAAAATTTATATAAAAAATTTCGTAAAATTCTTACTGTAAGTCAAAACATTTATTTATGTCACAAGTGTAATATTATTGTTATTTTTATTATATAAATTTAAACTTTTAATAACAATTTGAACATTAGGTATAAATTTTAGATTAAAATTAAAATATCGCACATTTAAAACTAGCTTTAACTTAATTTCATTAAAGACAAAACAAAGGGAAGTTTTAAGACCCTAATGTAAGAAAATACTAAAAACAAAAACGCAGCTGAAATTTAAACGTGCTAACATCGTAAGCGCATTACTGCGCAATTGTACTCATAACCGACTAGCATGCAACCATTATCATGCTTTGCTTCTAAATTATCATGCTCAGCTCGCGAACTGAGCATATAAAGATAAAACTGAATGATTTTCGAAACCCATGTTAACACATTTATATAAGTAGCATAATGCGAGTTACTTACAACACTAGTATCATGAAGTGTTTGATTTTTTAGCTGTTCATTAATTTCCTTAAGAATGTCTAATTTAAATTATACACACATTAGCAGCCTGTAAATTTCCCACTGCTGGGCTACTAAGGCCTCTGCTCCCTGTGAGGAGAAAGTTTTGAGCCTATTCCACTGCGCTGCCCCAATGCGGGTTGGTGGAATCCACATCTGGCAGAATTTTGTTGAAATTAGACGCATGCAGGTTTCCTCACGATGTTTTCCTTCACCACCGATCACGAGATGAATTATAAACACAAGTTAAGCACATGAAAACTCAGTGATGCCTGACTGGGTTTGAACCCTAAACCATTTTCAATCGGTTAAGATGCACGCGTTCTCACCATTGGGCCATCTCGGCTCATATGTCTAATTTCATTATTATAAATCTTATACATTCAATTATTTGTAGTTTCATTAAGGAGACTTGACGTTTCTATTTTTTCATATTATATTACGAGTGTAATGTCAACGTGATCGGCGAGAAAATTGACATTCCGGACAGATTTCCAACTATAAATGTCTAAGTAATAATATTCGACGGATATTTATAAATCACCAAAATATTTAAAAATAATATACAGCGACCACGTAAATAAATGACATTAAAAGCCTTTCGGTACAATGTACTATACTGTTCTGCTTGGTATGGTACAGTTGTACCTCAGTAACAAAAAGGAACAAGATATTTGAAAAAAGCTTAAGGAGACGAATTTTATTTCGATATATCAAAATATATAGTATCTTATTCAAGAAGGCACTTTTCAATCATCAAATATAATCGTATTTTATTTTAAATAAAGGTATAAATAAAGTATAGCAGATTATCATTTGTGTATTTAAAAGAACAAATTTCAACCACAAATTAAGAACTAATTAAACCTCGCGCCTGATAGAAATAAACACAACTTAAAACAATTTCAAGTTCTTAAATTCGCAAGTAACGGAGTAAAATAACACGATGAAAATGAAACGCGAAATACACGAACACATCAAAATAAGTCTGTGTTCACGTAATAATATAATGTCCAACGTATATCGCTTCAAAAATAACGTTAGTATCACCTCGTCATGTATATCATTGTAAATGAGCAAACTTTAGTATAATCCTACATCAGAAACAACTATTATATAAGAGGGATGATCAACTAATTTAAACTTTATCTTTTCAAAGATCTCTTGTACGGAAGTTTTATGAGCTGAATGCAAGGTGTTTTAATACGCATTCCTCGCCATGTGAGTATTGGATTGCATATGTTCGTGGTTTACCATTCTATTGATACTGTTCTTTGTCCTAGATGACTAGGATGCATTTATTATTTAACTTTTTTATATTGTTTACTAGAGTAGGTTTTTTTTTGTTTTTTTGGTGACGATTACCGACAATAAAAAAGGAAGCTTCTTAGTGAAATTTTGCTCTTTCACACAAGAATATAATCATTATCAAATCATTACACATATGTAATGATTTGACTTTCATTGTTACGAAGGCTAGATTATCTGTGTGCTTAAGATCTATATTTTGGCTAAGCAGAGTGCAGGTTCATGAGTACGCGCGTTATTAGGTATATGTTATGTATTGGTTTATCCATAATATTTATTTGCACGAAGTAGCAATTGCGCTTGAGTAGTCCCGTTTCTGCTCGCTATTTATATAGCAGCTTTTCTACTTTCGGGGACAGTCTTTATAGTTCTGTACAGTCTTTCAGTTTATTTATTTTAACTAACTCTCCCGTACGAGCAATTAGCCAATAATTCAGCAACATGTCTTATTGAGCAAGCCAACGGATTTGCTAGTAATACAAATCACAGCTCTTTATCATCTCCAACTTTACCATTCAAGGAATACAACTGACACACAATATTCCGGATCCGGATTGTTGGTTAAAAGTTTTGTGTAAGTAGAATAAACAGAAAGTAAATGTATATGAAACAGAAAATAAAATTGATAATAATTATTAAAGTAAATATACCTAGAAGTAGGTATATGTATGTTTAGAATAATATATAGCATAAGAAAAAAAAACAGTCAATGTGGTGGCCCAGTTTCTTTTAGGGAGGCCAATGAGCGAAGATCTGCTGATGTTCGATAAATAAGAAAATTGTAAGCCGTCACACCTAACTAAAACTAAAAAGTGAAAAAAGTTAAGTGTAGGGATGCAGTGTAACTTAAAAGTAAATATATTCCGGCTCAATATGACCAATTTGAAGATGTCAACGTTATAATTTTAATAAAAATGGTACAGTCAACAGTCAACAATAAAGCTAAAATTTACATCGTGATGAATATAATATTGTAAAGCAATAGAAAATATACGCCAGAGAATCGGATAACTCAACTGTGAATATGTAATTAATAAAAAAAAATCACCCTTAACAGGTTTGGTTTCGTGTATAATCTGAGTCAACAGACGATCGTGCGTTCATTTCGAAATTGAGTTTGCATAATATTTGTTGCAAGTTCATTTTGTATGTATTTTAGCGTACAAAGTAATCGTCGTCGCGTTATCTCAGTGCACACGTACTGTGAAACTCCTTTAATTTTCTTGAGAATTAAAGTAAATTGACTCCATATAGTTTTCGCTAAATGCTAAATCCAAATTAAACTTTTTGTTTTGGGTTTCGATCCGAATTAAACTTTAATATAAAATATTTAAAAAAGTTAATTATATTTTGTAAGAGAAGCAAAAGCAAGTGTCGGATGTTATTTTGGCAAATTCTCCAATCTGCGGTAGATCATCGTGGAGGAACAAGCTCCAAGCCTGTTTAAAACTGAAGAGGAGCCTAGAAGTTTGCCAAACAGAAGGAAATTTAAGAGCTGTTACTGTTATATTATGTATTTACCTAATATAATAAGAACATACAATTTATGATTGAATGAAAATATATTTTCAATCAAACAAGTAACTCCACGAACGTCAAAAAAGACTAAATATAAAATCAAGGTTCAATATTTAATATGAATATGGTTTGATATTTGATTTCATCTCTTTGTTTCTTAAAAAAAAATCTCAATGTAACGTCTCAATAGATACAAGAAACATAAAACGATACAGGGTACTATCAAAAGGCATCCGATGAATATTTCAAAGGTTTCAGATTCTCAGATTTTTAGATTAAGATTCAGACATCAGAAGGCGGCTCTTGAACGTGTGCCGCCAATTTTATACTCTATATTTTCATTTTTTCTATTTCTGATGGTGTAGTTGACACAAATTGAACTTAAGGTAAAGTAAGTGCTAATAAAAGGCCCGTTAACCGTATACTTCTTAAATGTGGTTGCCTTTTATATAGTTACTCTTATCGTTATTGTTGAAACAGGTAAGAATATACATATGTAGTGAATTTCTTTTAACGTAACATAAAAAAAGTTATATCGTGAGCAAATTATTAAAATTATTATTTGATTTTTTATAGATTTTATTACATTTATGTTTTATGTTATAGCAAATATGTCATATAAATTAAATGTACCTATGCAGCTACTAATGTTTTTATTATAAATGACTAAAGCCACCTTGATAGACGAATTCTCACCCAATACAGGTATATACTACGAGCCCTAGTGGTCATATGATACGAGTAGGTTTCGTATTAGCTAAATACCGTCCTTTTAGTAAATTGTTGTATATCAATCGAATAAGACATCATTCGTAATGTAAATTAATTAATATTAAAATCATCGTCAGTTTATGAAACGTACCAAATAACAGCGTTGCAAGAAAAAATACACGAATTTTTAGTTTCGTCTGTCTGAAATTTACAACGAAAATATAAATTTACTATAAATATACAAACAAATAAACCTACTGTTCCAGTTAACACACTAGGACAGCTTAGCGAAAGCTCGCTGACGCTGTTTACTATTTACACAGCGAAGTAGACGCTTTTTACATTTTTATTCGTATTATATTTTCATTCAACATCGCTTAAATGATTTGCAAAAATTTTAATATATCACTTGTATATTATAATACATAAAATACAAAATTGGAAATTATAACATAATTAATATAATATTATATTTCTCTGATTGTGTAATTATTTTATAATTATGTAGTAATACATATACAATAATACAATAATAGTACATAGTTTTGTTTAAATTATTAAACATAACTAGAGCTCAAATATTTTCTCTTTATTATTAAATTCTTTACAAGTCATTGCATATCCGGCATATTTTATGCACATATTTTATTTATTTACTTATGATAGCATGCCATTGTATTATTTCCTTTTTAAAAATTTGCCTTTATTATAAAATGCGTGCACGTGCATATACAAAAGAGCTAAAGGATATAACAAATTTACAATACTAATGACTTATAGTTGATTCTCGAATTTGGATTGCGATTGAGATGATCGACTCCAGGATATTTCAAATAACGAAAATATATATATTTTATAATTGTATGAAAATATTATGTAAAATATGACATAAACAAATCCTGCTAAGTTTCTATCGCCGGTAACTCCTACCTCCGAGGTGTTTATTTCCGAGCCGGTGGTAGATTTTTATCAATCAATAAATTAGTGTATCTATGTACTTTGAAAATGAAGTATAATAAAGTTATCTAAAAGACTTATAAATTTTGTCAAATTCTTTTCCAAAATCTTAGGTACGTATTTTTTTGGAATTGATAATAAAGCTTAATATGAATGCCAATTTCTTTGAACTGACCATTGTATAAGTTCTACGAATTGCTTGAGTTACGGTTACAGCTACATATTGTTCACCCCAATAGATCGAATCGTTTGGGTTCTACGCGCTTATCAAATAAAGTCGTTCTGATAAAACAAGTATGGCAATTATTTTTTCTTTGCTTATTAAAAAAAAATGAAGATTAAATAAATAAATTGAATTTATTTTTAGTCGTGGTTACTACAATACAAAAAGAAAAATTTAATATTCAAAAAGAGTTTTCAGTATGAATATCCAAAAATAATTAATTTTATAATATTATAACTAAACAGATTCAAATCAATGTTGTGGTTTTGAAAATTTTGTCAATATTCCTTTGTATAATAAATATATTTATGTAAATATTGTTAATGTTATTTTGGTTTGAAAGGCTTTTGAAGACCAAACCGTTGCCAGGCAACGGTTAATCTATACGCATTGAGAGGACTAGAGATCTTCCAAGGGACCATATTAATTATGTTTTGTCCAATTTCACTTTTAACAAGACTTGTTTTTTGAACGTCTTTCGTGTCCTCTTTTCATATCTCTTCAGTTAATGAAGGTCATTATTTTGAATCGCTAAGAAGTTTAGTGGAATAATATAAAAATATTATTTAATAAATTGAACTCAAGTCCAATTTTTAAATAACATTTTCCTTTACGTAAAAATGAATTTTAATTTGATGTTAAAGTCGACAGACAAATGCACTTCAGGTCTTAATGTTTCAACGAAAGGAAGCGCTGTTCGAAAAGTAAAATGTTTAGGTTTTGTGAAAATTCTGATTCTTGTATTTTTAATGAGCATAAATAAATAACAAAGAATAATAGTTGATACATACAAATTCTGGATAATATTTGTTCTGCCAAAAGCATCGCATTATTTTGACATCCTTAGAGATAATTCATTTCCTTTTGATGCAACGTGCAATTAAATTTAATGAAAACTTAATAAGGTGTTCATTATAACGTAACGAATACGTGAATGTAAATGATGTCTAGTGTTACAAGTTTAGCTTTCCTTCTAGTGTTAAAACAATGTTTGTTTCTATAACAATAATAAAACATTACTATATTTGTAATGTAGATATACATAATATTGTTGTTAATATATTGTAAGTCTTTGTACTTTGTCAAACCTATTCGCATCATACAGAAATACAAAATTAAATTCAATCTCAAGGTCTTTAAACATACAAAATAAAATTAAAGTTGCTTAAAGCAAAGATAATTAAAATATCTACAAAATAAATATCTACAAACCGTCTTTGCTAAAGACAAAATAATATTTAAATTGAAGCAATTCGAACGGTAACAATAATTCTTCGGAACCGCATCTGCAGACCGCAGTGTATTCCAAGATTGCGAATAAATTCAACATTGTGGCGCGTTAAAAGGATAAAACTTGAGACGTATTACTTTATCTCAGCTTAACAAGAGATTGCCTGAATACCAGACTATGTTGCTCTATAATCAAACGTCAACAGGGAAGTATAATAAATAACATCGAGAATACTCGGTTCGCTTACACCAGTAAACGTATTACCAAGTCGTAGCGTGGTAGCTAGGAACGGTAAAGGTTTAATGTTAATCCTGATATGAAAAGACAACTTTCAAAAATCCTATTATTTTTATTAATGGCTTAAAATCCTTACACCTCCGAGCCAATTATTTTTTTAATAAATGATGCCTATAAAAAAGTTTTCTGGGTGAGATTTAAGAGATTAGATGAAAAACGCTAAAAAGGAATCTAAAAAAAGCTTTAAAGATAACATAATTAAAATTTCCATGGTATAGTGAATAAAAGAATAATGAAAATATAGAAAAAGAAAGTTCGTTTTGATTCCTATGAGGCGAGACCTATTGAAAGGCGTTTACTAAAATAAATCGAATTATGTTTAATTGGTAAAGTTGGTGGTTAGCGCAACTTTACCGCGAAATTAGTGAAAATTTCTCCATCGCACAATAAATTAAGGAACCTCAAACTCAAACACGACGGCGGAGTGCTTTTAAATAATAACCTGCCAAGCTATCAAACAATACCGAGATAGGCTAGTTATTTTATTATTGGCAAACAAAATTAGATAATTCGATCGAATTGTTCAATTAATAGTATTACATTTTGGAGGTACGAATAATCTGATGTGTCTTTAGGATTACTTTACGAAATACTCTTAGTAATAACAAACTAATTAGTCTATTTTCAGTAAAGAATTTCCTACACTATCAATTTATTATATGACGCCCTGAGGGACAATATTTATTTTATTGTTTGCAATTACTTTATATAACAAAAGTATATCAAGGAAACCAGATTGCAATCAACTATGCTATGACATCTAAAATAACATTAGTTTGTACCCGATATAATCATTTAAATAAATTAATTAAATTCCAAATGAACGTAGATAAGCATACGCGAAACCGCGTAGATTGGTAGCGAGTCCTTGTTAAATTACAATTCCGATTCTATAATCCTATTAACGATAAACCTAAAAGTCACCCACCTATTCCTAACGGTGAATGGTGCCCTCGAGACTAATTTTGTCCATGACGAACTCTCACAAGTTATAATATCGATGTGTGTCTTTGTGTAGGCTGCCTGGGTTAGAAACCACCTACAAATCATTAATTTGTTTGGTTTTGTTCTAGGGATATCATTCATCAGTCATTATAATGACAGGTTTAAAAAAAAAATGATTAACATTACATAATAACATAAAACATAATCAGCCTGTAAATTTCCCACTGCTGGGCTAAGGCCTCCTCACCCGTTGAGGAGAAGGTATGGAGCATATTCCACCACGCTGCTCCAATGCGGGTTGGTGGAATACACATGTGGCAGAATTTCGTTGAAATTAGACACATGTAGGTTTCCTCACGATGTTTTCTTTCACCGCCGAGCACGAGATGAATTATAAACACAAATTAAGCACATGAAAACTCAGAGGTGCCTGTCTGGGTTTGAACCCGAAATCATCGGTTAAGATGCACGCGTTCTAACCACTGGGCCACCTCGGCTCATTATTTTAGATTAACATTACCTATATTATAACAGATATTGATGCTGTTGAAATTGTAAACAATTGTATTTATCATCAATCGTAAAGATTGAAAGTTTAGTTACTTTTGAGATATCTGGTCCACTTACTCTTTAAAAACAAAACAAAGTGATATTTCGAAGTAAAATAGCTGATGCGTGATGATCACGGATCGATCACCAGTGATGGTGAATGCTTGGACAGTGATAGTCGGTCAGGAGGACTTGAAACCGATTCTGGTCACGACGGCTGTTCTTAATACAGAATAATCAATTACACAAGTGAGTGCGCAAATACAGGCGATATTACTATGACCTGGCTCTCATAATCTGATTGAACAACAATCAAATTAGACTAGAATCTTACTAGATTTGATTATATTCGTTGCTGTATATTACAATAATTAGCCAAATAATGAACACTATAACAAAACAAAGTTTGAAGGCAACCACTACGTTAAATTATTTTTTATAGTAAATGTCAATCGACAACATCGAAAAATAACACGAACGTAAAGGCGGCGGCTTAATTCTGTATACCAGACGTGCCACGTAATCCAAAACTGTATATACGATCGACTTTTAGTGTACGTTATTATTAAAAAATATTATTAGTCAATTTGCATTTGACACTTGCAAAAGCGGTGGTTTTGTCACCAACAAACATAAAATATAAATTAATTAACTGAAATTAATTAATAATTGGTCTCTGACTAGGAACACAGCTGTGCTCTGAGCACAGATGCCCGTGTGGAAAGGAGGTGGACTCTTTCGGTTTACATGGTCTCTCTTGCCTAAGGAGTTCGGGCAGGCTTTTCCGCCACGGTTCTCTTAATGATATAAAGATGAATGATAAAAAGGGCTCTTGCCAGCATCGACGTTCCTGCTCTTACAGAGCCTCGTGGAATCAGTCGTGATGATGGTAAGAGACCTGATGGATTAACATTGGTTCCCTGGGAACGAGGACGAGCCCTTGTGTGGGACGCTACATGCGTTGATACGTTGGCCCCGTCTCATGTCCGAGAAACAATGTTAAGAGCCGGTGCCGCTGCGGAAAAAGCTGAAGCAAAAAAAAGATCTAAATATTCGTGTCTTATGTCAAATTACTTTTTTATCCCATTTGCTGTCGAAACACTTGGCCCTTGGAGTAATGGTGCAAAAAGCTTCATCAAAAGTATAACACCTCGCCTTATTGCCTCCACTGGTGACAGGAGGGCTGGTTCGTTTTTAGCTCAGAGGATCGCAATTGCGATTCAACGGGGAAATGCTATTATATACTATACTGCTATACTATTTTTAATTCATATTTGTATACATATTTAAGCACTTAATGTTAGCTATTCCGGAATAAAACAAAATATATTTAAAAAAAAATAACTCAAATTAAGCATATATAAATTTAGTGCTTGCTTGGCTTGCCGTGACTCTGATTTAATTTTATTAAATGCCAATATATTCACAAATTGCACCTGAGTCCCACTATATAATTATTAATCTATTCATATTCTGAACTGAAATTAACAGGTGTATTAAATATATGAGTTCGGATAAGCACTTAGCTTTGTTCACGTAATTTATATTCCAAAGTTAATAACGAATAAAAAAAAAATCACTAACATTTTTAATACTAACATCGAAAGATGAATAATGATTTTCATGTTGCTATTGTCGACCAAGCAAAAAAATGAACACGTGAATCTGGACTGAATATTCCAGGATCAAACTCCAATGAATTTTTCATATTCTCGTATATGTATTGTATTAACTAACATAACTTGTTACTTGTCGGTTCTCCTCAGTAGAATCTACATCCCCAACTCGTGGTAGCTGTACATTTAATACAGTCCTGTGAAATGATATTTTAAAAGTACTCGTGAAAGCCTACTTGAATAAAGTAAATTTCGATTTTTAATGCTATGTGTAATTATGGAAAAATTTCGACTCCGATATATCTGTCGCAAACCATATTGGAGCAGCGTCAAGAAACAAGCTCAAAAACATCTTCTATGGGGGAGAGAATGCCATAGTTCAGTTTACTTAACTTTTCTTACTTGATTTAAATGATAATTTCATGTCGATGATAATATGTCAATGATCATCGTCCAAAGTATATTAGTAATGCTGATATTATAAAATAAATTTTTAATATGTAATGTCAAACAATAAATAAAATAACGATTATACTTTACAAATAAAATATTTAACCATGATACAATAATTTAAGAAATCAGTTAAATACTTCCTAAAAATGCTATCGAAAATGTATTGGTAAATAATTTCCGAGCTGATAGTAACCTGACATATTCAGAATGTAGAAACGGTACCATCGAACGATAAGCGTAAACAAGAAACCTGCCACTGACATTTGATTGGCAACATCATTGCATGCCATATCATCCTGGCTATTTTAAGTGCTGTATCGATACGGTGCCAATAGTACCATTTTAAAGAAGCACATTTCATTAATCGTGCATTCACGAATATATCAAATGAATATTATAATATTTCTGCAACAAAAACTTATGATTCAAAATAAAATTTAAATCAATCCAATTATTTAAAATTTTACTGTTACAAAACAGTTCAATAATTAATATTATAATTTTATAAATAATTAAAAGTCAGATACTTCAATTGGTGCTCTACAGTTTATTATGCGAATAATATTGTAGAGAAAAAATTCCTTTAGCCAACGCAAAAAGCGTACAAGAAATTCTCAGAACGTCCCAACGAATTTATTCTTCAGATTTACCTTTGTGCCACCACAATGGAGTCTCACTAATAGAATGATCGTTGAAACGCACAATTATTTTGCAGAACAGAAATGTGACAAGATAATATCTTACGTAGGGGCTGTTTTGGACACACGGTACAATAATGATAATTGAATAAGCTTATATCAAATGAGCAAACGATATCAATACAATAATTTTGAAGTTTTATTACGCATGTTATATAAACAAAAATTTATTTAAGCGGTAACAAATGAAGTGCAAAATACAATTATAATTTTTTTAGAGTCACATATAAATATATATTTATTTATATTAAACCACGTTGCTCAATCATAATTGCAGATAAATTTATTTATACTATTTCATTAAATTTAATTAAGGTTAAATATAACGTTCGACATTTGTTAATTTTTAATCAATTATTATTTTTCGAAGTTCGAACATAAATCAATCATTTGCGAAAATGATAAAGATATATTTATCTGAATCTTTATTATATTAGTTGATTAAAATTTAAAACAGCGTATTTGCGATTCTAATTTTATACGTTTAATACGAAATTGAAAGTATAAGACAATAATCCATCTCTTTTGCTGAACTGAAGTATTTCCTTGTTAAAAGTAGATAAAAAAAAAATGTGAATGGAATAAATCACGACGGTAGCGTTGTAAATCCGTCGGTACTATGAAAAACGATGTACGTCGCAACGGTTGAAGTACGGATTGCAATTGGATCGGAATACGTTACTGTACTTAGCTGTGAATTATCATTTTATTTAAAATCGGAAGATTTAATGGCAATCGTCGTTCCATTTGTATTTTAAACTGGATCGGATTTAAATATATTAGACTTATGTTTTATAAAATAGTCTTATCGATATCAACATATCTATATAATTATTAATATAATTTTTCTTGTTACAATCCTAATTAAATTCTTGTAGATACTATAATAGTTTCTTATTGAAATTGGCGTTTATATATCTATACATTTAATTCAATAAAATATAAGCTTTCCCTATATTAATAATTTTTAAAAAGAACGAAATTGTAAAATGTTTCGAAAACGTGAATTTTAATTCAAGATAGTAAGTATCAAACCAGGCAAAGCACCAAAGAAATGAATCACGTGCTCGACGATAAAGAAAAACATCGTGATGAATTATGCATGTATTGGATGAAAATTTGCTACATGATATTTACAAATCCGTATTGGAATATCGTGATGGTGTAATGTGATAATCTTTTACTCAAACAATGAAAATACCCCAGCATGTATCTTGTAAAACTTGATGTAATCAATAAAATATGTGAACCAGAAATAAATGTGTAATCTAAAAAGTTAGTTGAAAATAATTCATAGCTGTGACGTATAACATTATTAAGTTTTGTGTTTTAATTATAGCCTTGTAATTTATTAATACTAACCATCGGAAACATTTTACATTTTTTATGTATCATCAAATTTTCTTATGTATTAGAGATTTTTTTGTAACCTGCGTTGCTCATAGACCAACCACAATACTCTTGAGGGATGAATTTTCAAAAATACTCTAACTCTTTTAGTCATAGGCAATATTTCTATATATTTTTTTAAAATTATAAACTTCCATATAAATTCTTATGCGAATTTTCACCCACTTAGGTGATGAATTTTGAATTTTGTTAGAACCATCGATTTAAGATGTGCCTTGTATATCAGTCAGTCATTTTAAAATTTTATTAAGTAGATAATATTTTCTAGACTAAATGTTAACGTTCAACACAGTTAAAACACACATTTTTACTGAAAACCACTACTACAGATTGATGCTTGTTGCAAAAGCAAGAAAAAAAAAATTACAGAGAAGATTATATTTTGCTCAAAATTTATATATAGAACTTAATTCCAAAAATGCGTTAATAAAAATATAAAACTACCGAATAATATCTCACAAAGTGCAATGAAAACTGTTCTTTGTAAATTGAAAGCTGTTAGGAGTAACTTAAGTGCTTTTAATATCTTTTACATCTTTTAACGAATCTCTGGACGTTTTATGCCAGGCTCTGCGGTTTTAAGTTTTTCATTGTGCCTCTGCTTACCTTACGAAAGCTTTGCTATGCTAGGACAAGACAATAAGACAATTCAAATACACGAGATCATTGTAAATGATTAATTTAATTTTTGCAATTATATTTCAATTTTGGGAATATTGGGAACTACTCTATCTATAATAAAATTTACTAGCTTACAAACTAGCTTACATACATCGTCAAAAAATTACACGAACAAGTCCGAAAAGGAAATTCAGGGTACAGCATTTATACGACTTACAGTATGCTGTGCAGTGCCAACTGGCTCCGACGATAGTGCGCATAAAACTGCTGGAATGCTCCTGTTATTTAAAATTATTCGCACACGCGTTACGTTCATAGTTATTTTCAATGTGGGGATAAGTATCAGATGCAATTGGAGATGTTTCACTTTTGAAAATAAGTTACTTCTATTTATTTAAGTAAATCGCATTATCTCCAATCGACAGAAATGATATATAAAAGAAAATCTTTACAAAATTGCGAGATAATTAGTACAACTAAATTGCATTCAATATAACACGTGAGCTAAATTAAAAGAATTACCTTTTAATTTACTCGAAAGGTTGACGTTTAACTTGTATTGTTCAAATCTAGTTTGTCCCAAATTATAGCTGTCTGACTGTAAATAGTATTTTGATTAGATATCCTTTTGATTTAATATCTTATTGTTTAATATGTTACTCTTCTATTTGTACTAATTAATATCCATGACTTCGCTTACATGCGATTTTTCCATAATTATCTAATAATATTTTTGTCCAGCTGAAGCAGCCGATGGTAAAGAATGCCATTGCGAAATCTAAAAGGGTCGGACAACAAACATGCACCAGATTAACAGCTATACGTACATTCCGAGTCACATGAGTGTAACACGGCTAAATTCCTGACTGCTAGTGAAAATTTCCTTGAATGTAAAATCCTTTAATGAAAAGAGAATACGGTAATATCCCGATCTGTAATTCGACTCTGAGGTCTCGTACAAACTAGCTTCCACATCCAATAGGTAGGCAAGCTCCGGAATAAAAAATAGTCTATGTAGCACATAAACAATATTTTTGCGGAAAACCTGTCGTTCGTTTGTTCAGTTGCTGTGTGAACAGACTGGTATTTTGAATAAAATTGCTTTTATTTTAAACTCTCAAATATTTTAATTAAGACTTACCGAATAATGTATTTCACATAATGCCATTTTACTTAAGACGTTACGTACCTGAAATAAAAAAGTGCTATTAAATATTGAACAATAGTAATACAGTCATAACACGCAATAAAATATGGGATTACGAGTATATTGGAAACTTTGCCGACATATTCATGTTAAGATTTCTAGATAACAAATACAATTGGATATTATATTATTCTTAGACAAGATTTCAACTTTAAATATGAATTACAGGATTCAATAAACATTCTTAGAATTTTTATTATTAAACTTATATGAACTTACTATATACATATTTAAATCTAAAGTTTACGGTACCATTTGAATCGTTTTACTATTCCAATGAAATTAACACTTAGATCAAACGACTCTGTTTTTTTCTTTACTTTTAATTAATTTTATTTTTCATCAAAAATATACTTCATATCTGCAGTAAATTTACGAGTTTTAATTTTTTAATTTCTATTATATAAAATCATAATTATAATAAACAAAAAAAATCAATATACACAACTTATTAACAAATAATCTTATTGCTTAATAATATAAATAGAGGAAAACATTTCTGAATGTTTCAGATCCTGAAGCATCGTATCTGAAGTTTGGTCACGACGAGCACTTAGACGCATTGTTTAATTGTCAAAGCATTTCAGGCGCCAAACTCGAAGTGGGTGCGAATTCAAGTCGTGCTTCTCTTTAGGTATGACATTTAAATAATCCATCTCAGGTTTTACAAATTAAAAACAAAATTTACAAAGATATATACAGACATGAAAAATCACAAAAGGCGTTTTTATTACCTTAACTTTGGTTTAGGAAATTTAAAAACAAAAACTGCGTGGGTATAGAAAGGCATACATACTAATTATAACTATATAACATTACTAATATTTACATATACAATAGATACTGTAGAGTATATTAATAAATGGGCTTCTGTTATTATAGTCGAATAAATATATTACGTAATCCTACGGAACTATAATTCCGATTCGGATTAGTGGTACACACTTGTACATCAGAACTTCAATATATCGAATTTATTTCTTATTTATTCTAAACTTCCTACGTTAAAGTTAATAGACAAAAGCTTCACTTTTCATTGTATTAATTGGAATGATGTTTTAAATAAAGGAAAAGTGATAACAAAAGAAATCAAGAGAATTGATAAATCACTAACTTTTAACTTGAAATAGTCCACGAATAGAATTGTGATAAACGACGCCAAAGTGCCTACTGCCGTTGCGAGGCACAATTGTAAGAGGCACTAAAATAAGGTCCTACTAAAGGAACGACTTTTTTTATTGTAATGAATGCCTACTTTATTTCTGTACTATTAGCAACAAAAGACGCTGGAAGAAATATTTCGTAGCAGACTTTTTCATTATAATGAAATTCAAGAATGCTTTACATTCAGAGAAGTTAACTTTGAAACACATACATAACGCTTTAATATTTACATTAAAAATTACTAATAGCCAACGATACAATATAATTTACGGGTGTCAAAATCTTAAGCATAAAATATATGAAAGGATATTGTCAATTATTGAGGCTTATTGACGAAAATAATATTATGTGACCTACGATATTATTATTTGTATTTTATATTGCCCTGAATATTAATTATGACAATCGAAAAGACATTTATATATTTCGTATACATTTTAAAGTAGTATCGTCAACTTTAATCTCGTCTTTATTGTCGTTCTGGTACAAACATTCCAAGATCGATAACTCTTTTAGAGCTTGGTATATTCATAATGTTTTTTATGGTTAAAATTGTTTTAGTATTTTGGCCATTTATCGACAAATAAAATTACCATGTTGACAACAGTACCTTTGATCCATATTCTAGATTGAGCCATTTTCAGAAGAAGATATGGACGCCTACGTAAATTTTAATTATTTCTAACATAAGTAATCTTGGGAACTGATATTTTACGTACTTAGTTACACTGAATTACCTACAATTTAAACCGAAACATACTATTATTAAGTATTAATGCTTGATGGTAAAATATATGATGAGTATACGGGCTAGCACAAAGACCAACCCCTCCCCCCCTTTCATGTTAAAATATATATGTACAGATTATTTTTACAGTTTGATTAGTATGTCAGTCAAGTGACTCAAATTTATCACTGCACCAATTGTCAGCGTCACGGCAAAAAATCAATAACAGAACTAACTGTTTACGGTTTTTAATTTATAGCTTGGTAACAGAATATGTTTAATTTTCTCGTTATACAGTATTGGTTTTTATAGTCTTTTTTTTTTGGAGCCGACATGGCCCGGTGGTTAGAACGCGTGTGTTAGATTTTTTTATAGAGACTTAAAACATTATGTCAGGATATTTTAAGATAATTTCTATTTCTTTATTATTTTATTATATTTTAAGGTTATAAGACAATAAAAGATTATATATGAAACACAAATATTTATTTAGCTATTATCAAAATAAAAATATACTTTATTCAAGTAGGCTTTTACAAGCACTTTTGAATTGTCATTTAACAAACTATTTAAAGTAAAGCTACCACCGGTTCGGAATGTAGATTCTACCGAGAAGAACCGGCAAGAAACTCAGTAGTAACTCTTTTTCAATATCCAAAAATACAGTCATTTTAGTTAAATATAATTACACTAACTTTGTATATATAATACTAATTTTGTATATTGATAATTGCAAAAACACAATTCATATATTCATCAATAATTTAACACGCAATAACAATTATACTATATCACAAAATTATATCGTACCTTAAATGTTAGCAGCAGCTTGCTGGTCCAGGATCAAAGTGAAAACTAAACGTAAAGTGTTCTGTACCGAGCTTCCATCACTTATATAAGCCTTACTACAAATCACGTAACTCACAATAATGAACAAAAAAGTCAAAGTACCCTCTTATTTAATAGCAATGTTATCGACACAATTCAAAAATAACTTAAATTAAATTATTATTATTATTACAGAATTAATTAAAACATACAATACATAGTGTAAGCCTTGTTTGTAATTGCCGAGATGGCCCAGTGGTTAGAACGCGTGCATCTTAACCGATGATATCGGATTCAAACCCAGGCAAGCACCACTGAATTTCGTGTGCTTAATTTGTGTTTATAATTCATCTCGTACTCGGCGGTGAAGGAAAACATCGTGAGGAAACCTGCACGTGTCTAATTTCAACGAAATTCTGCCACATGTGTATTCCACAAACCTGCATTGGAGCAGCGTGGTGGAATACGCTCCAAATCTTCTCCGAAAAGGGAGAGGAGGCCTTAGCCCAGCAGTGGGAAATTTACAGGCTGCTAATGTATGTAATGTAATAGTCATTTTGATTTGTTGAAGCAATTAACTAAACACTGTTTAATCTATTATTCTTCTTGTAGTTTTATGAGGGAGAAAACGTTGTTTCTTTTATCTTAGAATAAATAAATTGTTCAATAAAATATATTTTATTATTTTATTTTAATTTGTTGACGATAAAGTTGATAACTTATTGATAGTTATTCAATTGGATTTAAAAAGACTATTGGTAATCTGGAAGACTTTTTGAAGCTGTTATAAATATGGGTGTTTTTAAGAATAAATAAGAATGTTATTGGCAAACAAAAATTTAGGTTGTATAATATTTAGTTAATTATATTGACAGCATAATTTAAATTAGATGTCTCAAAGTAATTACTTTTATTAAAATTATATTTAATTAAATTATCATACAATTAAAATCAAATTTCTCAAAAAACTATCCAACATAACATAAGATTTTTTAACATAAAACAAATTCTGAGAAATATCACTTATTTGATTTTGCTTCCGAGAAATTAGCCCCGATTTTATACACAGAATATAAGTTTTGGTGAATGTTACATCTTGTGTTAACTTTGTATGGACGCAAAAATGTGTTATAAACCTGAGTTTAAAAAAATTAAAATTATTTATAAACACACAAATAGCACGTTAATTATATATATAAAGGCGAATCTCCATCTCTATTAAGATAAGCCATTTGTTTATTCTTTTCGTAAGAAATTATAATTACACAATATAAAAATTATAAGGAACAAAGGCGATTCGTCGCAAGCTTGGTAGCGCTTGCAGTTGACTACCCCACCATAATGGCGGCGTTCAAAATTCCCGCCAACCATCGATACGACGCTTCACCAAACCGACTTAGCTGTCAAATCTTGTTCCCTAGTAATTTAAAAGATGGCGCTAGCGATGCGCCGTCATATATAATACAATAATTTATAAATGTAACAAATTGAATGTATCTATAAAACATATTTTTATTACCTCCAACCAGTGGTATTTTTTTAACAACTATTAAGTATGTATCATACTCCTGTTGAATAAAGATTTTGGACTTTGATTTGACCTTGATATCGACTAAGACATTTATTAAAATTAAGACATTTGCAAACACTGTATATTTCAAAGAGAAGCCAAGAATTCCAATAAAATCCGTCTCTCGGATTGTATAATTATCATGAAATAGAAGTAGGAATTGATTTTATTTATACTTTTTTATTCTACTGTTTATTTAAAAGCTTAAAATGTAATTTTATCCAACAGAATCGACTCATGGGAAGCAATTTGCCTTAGTATCAGCGGGAAAGATGCCAAGACGCCTTCGGGAGTGGCAATGTGCATTTGTTTAACTTAATATGCATCAGCGATAAACGTTTAAAACTATTTTTTGGTATAAGCTACGTTTTACTAAACTTTTAATAAAATCATTGAAATTTATAGGCCTGGTAGTCGTTAGAATTTCATACTTTTTTATGTTAAATCTTTCACACTCCTTACCGAGTATCAGCATAGTTTATAAGACTTGTTACGTAATAATGACAACAAGGTAATTATGGCGTATCATATTTTGGCAATCCCTGCGATCAAATTTAATATAATGATGAATAACATACCATAAAAGTCACATTAAAACATTAAAAAAATCATATTTTTCAAACATATATTCTCGGAACCCGCAAAAAGGAATATATGTAGAAGTTGCTTTTATTTGATATTATATTAACTATGCCTATTCTGTGTAGAAATGAACTCGGCGAATGATCCAAAATATGAGTACGAGTAATTTGGCTATTTGTGACTTTTCGAAGAGTAATATTATAATCTGCGTTTCCTTTGTGGTAGTAATTTGTGCAAGCCCGTCTCAATATGTACTAACCCACCAAATACCAAAACTTAGTACTGGTATATTCCGGTTGGCAGGGTGAGTGACTACAGGCACAAGAGACATATCATCTTAGTTCCTACTTGGTGGTAGGGCTTTGTGCAAGCCCGTCTGGGTAGGTACCACCCACTCATCAGATATTCTACCGCCAAATAACAGTATTCTGTATTGTTGTGTTTCGGTTAGAAGGGTGAGTGAGCCAGTGTAATTACAGGCACAAGGGACATTACATCTTAGTTCCCAAGATTGGTGGCGCATAGGTGTAAGGAATGGTTAATATTTCTTACAGCGCCTTTGTCTATGGGAGGCGGTGACCACTTACCATCAGGTGGCCCATATGCTCGTCCGCCTACCAATGCCATAAAAAAAAAACGTGTTGTTGGGACATTAGAAATTTAAGGAATGGTTAATATGTCATACGGTGCTAATCTCTGTGAGCTGGCTGAGTGGTTATCTCTTTAACAGTTCCCTTACCAACGTTATAAAAAGAACGATAATAGTTGTTTTTTTTTTCAGTAGATAAGCAGAAAATTATAACAAAGGGCTAAGGCGGCTTCAACGAATCCACATCCGACAACAACAATTTAATATTGACAATGAGTATGCTTATGGATCAAGTATTAAATGAACTTTAGTTAAACATTTACAATGAATTATTGAATTTTCATGAAGGTTGTCACTGAGAAACACTTGCAATAATAATTGTCAAGTTATTTTTGACAAACGACTCAAATATCGAACAAACTTGTAATACGAATAGCGACTCACATTTGCCAATGGAAGTGGACTTAGGCGTAACTGAAAAACTACTTAACCAGTATATCATGTACATATGCATATAAAAACTATTACTAAAAGATGGAGCGACTTTCTGAGAAGGTTAATAACAACATAATATATATAACAGTTTCAGCCATTTTTAATTTAGACTATTCATGTGATAAGTATGAATTCCGGGTTTTTGTTGATAATGAAAGAGCTATAATTCATATTCGTATATAATATTTATACATCTCATGATATATATAAATTAATTTGCATATGATTATTAAATGTAGGTATAGTGCAAGAACAGACTATTTCTTAGTTAATATTCGACGCATGAACATATTAGCGATTAACGTGTAAACTGCAAATAACATTTGGAATAAAATATGTCTAGTACGAAAAACTATTTATTAATAAAAATAATATGAGCAAAAATATAGACGTTCATTAATCGAGTAGAGAGTGGTGACGGACTGGTATAAGAGAGCTTCATGCCGTTTGCGGGTCTGTTTACGTCGAAGGCGCGCCAATACATGCTTTGTAACTGATCACCCTGATTCACAACAGTTATTCTCGATATAATAGAAATTACAAATATACTTTTTTTTATAACTTATAATGAAATTGCTATTGGAATATTTAAACGTAGCGCAACTTTTTAACTTGATTTTGAATTTGTACAAGAATAAGTCACAATACAAAATAAAGTAAATAATACAAATCAAGTAATTTTAACAAATTATTACTTTACAAACTTTGAGCGTATTAAGTGTGAATCTAGAATTAATAAATGTTACAATTTCTTCAAGTTAATTAATATCGTCAGTATTTTGTATTACTTACGTTTGATAACTATCAAAATTTATAAATTAAGTGAAATATTAACTACTCGAAGAGACTTCAAAGACACGACTTTCCAAATCAATGACTCGTAAAATATGAACATTTCCACTAATGAAGTTATTATTTGTAAAGCTTTGGTAAATATTTATCTGAGAATTTTTGTTTTGCCTATTATACCAATGTTTAAGTCGTATTTTAATTTAATTTTTTTAAATTTGTGATTTAGTTTTTCCATTTCGTTTTAACGATAAACTTTTTATTTACACTGTCATTATATCCATAATATTAATTTGTCATTATAAGCAATTTCGCCAAATCTGTACTACATATCGTTTTAATTGTAGTAATCGAATAGAATATAAGGAGTATGTTTTTAAAGCTTTATTAAAATTTTACATTTTTTTTTAGAAGTATTGTAGCTACTTTAAAGTATATATAAAATCATGGAATTCCAGATATAAATTCTGATTATTTATAAAAAAAATAATTACGCAGCCTGTTAGTTAGCGTATCAAATCTTACAACTCAACTTTAAAGGAAAATAAACTAGACCGTTAAGAATACAAATCCTGAGATAATGAATATTTTTAATGGAATTCACTAAAACTTTTACTAGCATCTGTTTTGCGCAAACATTTAATATATTATGTCTTAACTTATTAGAGATTAAAGATAAGTAGAAAAGTAACAAATAGGATTGTGTTTGCTTGAATGGTTACTTACGGCTAGGGGCTCCTCAAATATTCTATTGTGACAAACCACAAACTTTTTAATTTGCTACACAAAGCAAATTCGACACGAAGACGACGTAATTAGGTGAATAAAACTCCTAACAAATAAGAGTGATGAAAATTAACATTCAGTAAAGTTTACATTCGGACATATCGTTAGGTTTTCCTCAACAATGCCTTAAAATATATTCATGAGAACTTTTTACTTGGCTGTACCTTTTCAGAGGGCAGCTACCCCTAATTATTAGCCTCCACCGAAACGAGCTGCATTCATCGCAAATAAGAATAAAAATTCAGATGAAATCTGGACAAATTATATACATCATCGACTTTATTACCAAGCAATAAAGTTTAATTTTCATTGCGAGTTGAAGATAAGAGATTTAAAATTTCGCATACTGCACATCTCTGGGACACCATTTGGCTCATAGATGTCATTAGCTTCTAGACAAATTGTGTTTATTGTTGAATTGTACTAATTCAGTCTATTACTGTACATTGAATGTATATTAATTGCTGTAATTAATATGTTTGTTTATAGACTTTATTGGTAAATATCTGTTAAACTTAAGGAGAATATTGTACGTTTTGATATTTTGCGGATTAATATTAAATAGGTCGACCATACTATAAATATTTTGGAGTAACGTAGAACGAAAAAAATACAGTCGATGAGAGATTGAATTTATAATGATATAGGTATTCACTTCAATACCTATATTAGAATAAATAAGTACTAGCAGAAACTTATTAATAAATGATATAGCGTAAATTGATGTATTTTGAAGTATTTTATTCAAGTGGTTTAATTCGAATAGATCCTTAAAATATCAACAACACGAGAGACATAAACTCCAAAGTCTTAAACTACAGTTTTTATTACAGTTAAATATGTCGAATAAAATCGTGCACCTGGAAAATCTTTGTAGAGTAAAATGTTAGGAGAGAACCTACAGATGTAGAAGTTTACAATGATCTTGTTGGTTTCCTGACTCATATCAACCTTGGCGCCATTTGTAAAGAAGATGAATTCTAATTATAACGGACTATGAGACTAGGTCAAAGGATTTTACTTCAAGACTACTTACCCAATCACATTTACTGACCTGACCCAGGGATGAACTCAGACTTCTTATAAGCTAGCTAGGCAGTCAAATTAGTAGCGTACAATTAATATTTATTTGTGAGACCCAAGTTTAATTCAATAATAGATCGATATATTATAGTATGTCTTTTTCTTTTACGAAAGTTAACAATTGCCTTGATCAAAAATAATTTTCTGTTAGGCGTTGAACTTATTTAATATAAATTTTCAAATACCTTTTTAAGCAAATAAAGCTATTTTTAACAATTAGAACTTCAGCTGAAACTTCTTATTAAGATCAAAGCCAATCCCATGTGATCAAAGAATTACGTCAGAAATCAAAATTGAAGACCTAGTATTGGTATTTCCAATTAATTTTATTTTTGCATATATAAATCTTCTTTAACCGTATTGCGAAAAACTAATCATTAATTTTAGACATTGATTTCTACTTCGGATATATAGTCAATTAGAGTGCGAATATATTTTTAATTTTCAGAAACCCTGTTTTAAGATAAAATAATTACTTAAAAATTTTTGGTACGTACATTCATTATACGTTGTAAAAACCTACTTGCATAGCCTTTTAAACGTCGTTTAAAAGGCTATGCATCATGCTTAAAATTTCTTTATAAAATTTTACATACTCGTGTATCTCAAAAAGAGTTCTATTACAACGTTCTTAGGTTTGTTTCAAACTGTGATGTTTTAAAATTTGTTAAGCTGTCAGCGACTGAAATTTAAGGGTTGCACGTGCCATTTTAAGTGCATTCGTTTTCTAGGGAATGCTAGTTTTACGACACATGCTGACATTCAAAAAGTTCTTTGTCGGCGGTCAGTAAGGATATTTTTCATTAATTGGTTTATAATTGTGTTGTATTTAAACGATAATATAACACCGAGTAAAGAGCTCAAACAGCTTAGAATAGCTGGTGGTCGAGGTGGGTGATGATTGGTACTGCAAAAGTAAAAACTGTTTTCAGCAACCTTTCTTTCTTTTGCTATAAACCTCATTTCTGCGTTCCATTTAATATAATCTCTAATCTAAATCAATGATTTAAGCACGATTTAATACCATTACATCACACACATCACTTTCTATATTATACTTAAATGTATAGTCGTACTATAATCCTTTGTAAGCCTTTGACTTTCCGTTGTGACATCCAGTATCGTTTATCCCGTACCTCAAAGCTCACATCACGTTATACAATTTTGACCTTTATGCTCATAATTTTAAGACTCAATTGTAAAGGTGGTTTATGTTTAGTTCTAGTATATAGAATAAGAATCAAAAGCTTTATCGCTATATATGTATATGTTTGTGAATATTTTTCTAGTATAACGTAAGATATTAAACAACGTTCAATATAATAAGATTTAGTAAAGTTTTTAAACTTATATATTTATATATAAATGTCCTTATTCTGGGCTATGATCACCTTTTTTTCTTGGCGTAGCAGTGTGGTGGCGTAATCATCAAATGATGGACGGTTTTAGTTAATTATTATTAAGTATATTTGAATGAGTTTTACTGGATTACGTTGGATTAAAAAATGATAAAATATTGTAACTATGTTGATAATATTTCAATAATTGTCACGATAGAAAGAATATACAATAAGTTAAACAAAGGGTAATTTCCATATTTTGCAGTAATTATCAAAACAATTAATTATAATCGTTCTCATTATTCTAGTTTTATTTTGTATTGTACTTCGTCCTTAGGGTTCTAGATTTTCGAAGGTTTTCTGAAAGAGATCGCCCTATTAGCAATAAGACCCGCACTTTTATATCGTCCTACTTAAATGCGACTAATTACTTTTTTTTAGTTAAGACTAGAATCAATTTTCATACTAGTAGAGTAATTTAAGTTACACTTACAAAAATACTAATTACGGATGAATATAACCGATTCTTATAATCAATAAATTCTTAGAATCAATATTTTAATCAGTAGCCGACCGGTTTTATGTTATAATATCGGGGGTTAAAATCATTTGAATGCGATAAATATTACATAATATGACGTGTAATAATGGTCGATTTTAAGCCTTGTTGACATTACGAATCTTTTTTATATAGTAACTGAATGTTAGTCTAACTGGCTGAATCGATATGAAAGATAATGAGTACAATTTATAGTGACAATAAAAATATTATAAATTTAATAAATCATAAAAAATACAACTAGTCTTTAGGTTCTGAAAAGCTGATATCTCAAATAAACAAATTATACATTAAATGTAATTGATCGTTAGGAGTTGATGACGCAACAGACGACCAAAGAGTAAGTACCTAGTATTTAGTCGGACAGTAAATCCGAATTCGACAAATGTCAATTTAGATTAAAATTTCAGTCTTGAAAATATATTTGGTACATAAAATGTTTTTATGTTATATTTAATACTAATAGCACTTATAGTTTACTTTTAATATTTTCCTTTATAAATAAGCATATTCAAAGTTCAAAAGGGCAAGTTTTTTAAAAAGTAAGTATTTTTATTACGTTACGTGCACACGGTAATGTGTCATACGGTTAAAGAGGCTGAGCGGTTGGAGAGCACTCGTCCAACCCATCTCGTACCGGCCTTGGTCGCGGAGACCCTTTGATAAAAAATATAGTAAGTTATTTTTAATGAGAAAAAAATTCAAGAGATACAATTTAACGCGTTTTTTCAAGTATTATTAACCTATTTAAATAAATTTATATGAAATATTTTAATTACTTATAATAGTGGTCTTTTTGATCGTTTTCAATTATATGATGTTGACATTATTGTTACAGTGCATTTGAAAAAATATTTTTATTGGTGTGCGTAATATAATTTTTGTAGTCCAAGTATAGACTTAATTTATTTATTTTTTGTAATCTCTAATTAATTGAGGAGTTTTGTAAAGTAGTTCTTAATTCGAGGCTTTCGTGATAAGACCTTTGCGAAAATTTGGACTCTTCGTGGTGATAATACTTTATCTATAATTGATTTCATGAAACTTTAATATTTTAAATCTTTATCATTGAAGTTTAAAACAAAAGGAACTTTAGGTGTTGTAAGATAAATTCTTATAAATGAGTATTATGAAATAAATTTGTAACTTCAACAAATGTTAAGTATTTTGGCAGTTTGCCAAATCTTAAGAAAGCAACATTAACTAAGACCGCTCTCGGCGGTTTTAATCTTCGAAGCTCGTTGTGATTAAAAATAAATACAAACATGTAAAATAGAAAACTCCAAGGTTTAATTTCTTTGAGATTTTTATATTTTAGATTTCATATCAAATATACAAAATTGTTATATACATTGTTTTATAGTATTCTTTAAATAATATGGAATATGTAACATCAAAAATATATTCATTTAAACATAATATTAAATAGTAAAACAGAGATATATTAAATATATTTTTAATTATATATACTGGGGCTTAGGCAGAAATAATTGTGTATCCTATATATATTAAGTATAATTTTTTCTCAAATGCGTAGTCGATCAACCTGATAGAAACCTAATAAAATAGTTAACTAACAAGTCAACATTCTCGGGAATAACGTTCGAAACTTGAAAACTGTTCACATCACCTCGTTTGTCTTTCCCGTGAAACCAGTTGTCAGCTTAGCTGTAGCCTATAGCTAACTCTGTCAGCTGTCGCGTGTTTTCGTTCCCAAATTGTCCCTGTCAGTGGGCCCGATCGAACCGACAATTAACATGAACGAATTGATATTCCGCGAACACTGATTGGTAGAATGGTCAGGTATTGTTCCTGTTTTGTCACGTTTGTTTTTGATCACGTTCTGCAGAGTTAGGGTTGTATCGATTTTGCAATTAACACTCAAATTGTGTGCTCAACAATTGTATTCAGCAATACAGTTACATCTAGATAAAGAGATAAATTTGATGTCATGATAATTTAATTGTTTTTTTTTTTATAAATATCCTTGTTTCAAAAAATAATTAACAGTGTCGTAATAAAAATATTTAATAAGTCAATGCTTCTAACGGCTTATAATATTTACACAAATTCATCGATATTACTTTTTATTATAATTTTATTAATGATGGACACGATATAGATTTTTCAAATTAAATTATGTAATTATATTTTGATAATTAGCTTCGATCGATAATTGTAATGCAATAAATATATCTATTCTTGTGAGGGTAGTTTGTAGAGGACCTAGCATGATCCCAGTGGGCGGCCGCTATAAGAGCGCTTGCTATCCACACTCTCGATTTGTTCAGTTTAATATGTATTATAAATAATGTTTAATATCATAATAGTTGTCAGTAGCGCAATAGTTCTAACAATTATTATATTTTTAAAGCTTTTCTCTAATCTTGAAACTAAATTTTGAATCGATCACATTAGTCAGAGGAAGCTCACGTCTCTTCAATATTTTGAAAATAGCTCTAGAAATGATCTTTAAATGGCTGAATGAATTTTCTTGAATCCCATCTTAAAATTTATCTTGTACTCAACACTCTCACTTTTTAAATACAAACTAATTAAACTAAACTAAATCAAAATCGGTTCAACCATTAGAAGTTATGACGTCACCAAAAGACACACAATACCATCACGAGGGGTGTTTTTGCGACGTGGGTTAATAAACTTAAAGTTGCCTTAATAGGAAAGGATACCTCGATGGAAGTAGCCCATAGATGTTTTATGCAAAGAAACTATTAAACATACGTTATTTTACAAATATTCATCCTTTAAATATTCACAATGTTAAGCTGCAGTTCTCAATAATTTCTCCCAACTATAACCACTTGGCGATACATCCAAGTGATGAGATGTCTCTACAAAGCCGCCACCATGTCCGTCCAAGTACAGAATCAGCAATCAAATCCCATACCATTGCATCGAGGAGTGAGACAAGGGGACGTTATTTCCCCCAAATTGTTCATTAGTGCAATGGAGGACATGTTCAAGACGTGGAACTGGAAAGGACGTGGCATCAACATCAATGGCGAGTACATCTCTCACTTAACATTCGCAGACGACATCGTCATCATGGCAGAAACGCTGCAGGACCTACAACAAATGCTGAATGAGCTGGCTGATTCTTCTATGCGCTTCGGCCTACGGATGAACTTGGATAAATCCAAGGTCATGTTCAATTAGCATGTTCTACCGGAACCGATTGCGATACACGGTACCGTCCTCGAAGTTATTCAAAAATATGTCTACCTCGGGCAGACATTGCGATTAGGTAGAAAAACCTTTAAGGGCGAGTGGAATAGAAGAATTCAGCTAGGTTGGGCAGCATTTGGGATGTTACGACGAATCTTCACTTCGTCGATCCCACAGTGCCTTAAGACAAAAGTCTTCAATCAGTGCGTCCTACCCGTCATGACATACGGAGCCGAAACGTGGACACTCACGACAAAGCTGGTCCATCGGGTTAAAGTCGCTCAGCGTGCTATGGAAAGGGCTATGCTCGGAGTATCTCTGAGGGATCGCATCAGAAATGAGGTGATCCGTCAGAGAACCAAAGTCATCGACATAACACACCGGATTAGTAAGCTGAAGTGGCAGTGGGCCGGCGATATATTGCCGTAGAACCGATAACCGTTGAGGAAAACGTGTTGTAGAGTGGAGACCGCGTCTCGGCAAACGTAGTGTAGGATGTCCTCAGGCACGGTGGAGTGACGATTTGCGCAAGACGGCTGGCAGGAGCTGGATGCGAGTTGCCGAAGAAAGACCACAGTGGCGTGCATTTGGAGAGGCCTATGTTCAGTAGTGGACGTTTGCGGGCTGATGATGATGATGATGATAACCACTTGTAGAATTTTTAAGCAATTAATTATGACTCAATAAACAGCAGTCATTATATAAAGAGTTATTGATGTCAAATAAGTATTTTATATTAGGTATGTTATTTTCTTTACATTTTTCGTAGGTACCAAGTTTTAAAGGTTCAACGATATGTTTATTTTATCATACAAAGCTCATTATAAAATATTAACTAAGTGAAATTTTGTGTTTCAAGACTAAGCGACTAATTTAATAGTTTCTGAAATGATTACCAAAATCAGATTTACTTACCTTATTTTGAGAAGCGTTCGAGAAACTGAATATAAATTTTATATTTATAAGAAAATTTTACCGTCATTAAGGCATATGGTTATTTATATTCAAACAAAAAAAACATAATATATTATGTTCGACATTTGTTTGCGATCACTCAAATGTATTAAAATCCCCTGTGATCAGATATACGAAATTGTTGAATTCAAATGGTCATCTGCGTGCAAATAAATTGATTGTAGCTTCGAATTCTAGTTTCCGATACAACAATCACGAATTGCATGAATTCCATAGAAATTAGCTTACAAATATATAATGTTCTGTTACGAAAATTTAATTAAGTTATTAATACGAAAGGAACATTATGTTGGTTCAATTTGATGTATTATAATGAAACAGATGAGGGCTAATAATTCTTAAATAATATTATTATAATACAAACATAAATAATATTTATAACAACATTTTTATTATTAAGTCATACTTATACGAAATAAGGTAATAAAAATATTTCAAACGAATCATTTCATTCGAATTATATGTTGATTTCACGAGATTTATTATATGTAATTAGTAGTTCAGTTTAATTAACTGATTTTATTTATAGATAATTTTCATTATAAATCAATTTAATATTCATAAATGCAAATGTAACCAGATATTTGTAATAATAATTAATAATTGATTTATTCTTTTTACTTAATCAATATATACCTTTATATAATATTGAAAAAGAGTAACTACTGAGTTTCTTGCCGTTTCTTGCGGTTCTTCTCGACAGAATCTACATTCCGAACCAGTGGTAGATTTACTTTAAATAGTTTGTTAAATGACAGTTTCATAGTGATATGAAAAATCAGATTCGATCGTAACCCTTTAAAGTAACAATCGGTAAACGTCCCACTGCTGGGCAAAGTCCTTTTCCCCTCTAGATGAGAAGGAAGCTTATTCAACCACGCTCCAATGCATGATACACGAGTGTTGGAGTTTCATCCGACACATTCAGGCTTCCTCGCTATGTTTTCCTTCACATAGCTTAGTTTACTTAGTTTGCAATATGCACACATATGAAAAACTGTGTCAGCTATTTGAGCTAAATTAAATTAAGTTCGCTTAGTTTGCGGTCCGCAACACGCTTTAAGCTACTGTAATCTCTACTGTAGTCTAACACAAATTTTGGAAGTTGTCTTACAATTCCAAGACTTAGAAAGCGCGTAACTCTTAAATCTGTGTGTCGGTTCCTCTTCTATTGGGTTATGACATTCTATGTTATCTTCTTCACAATTGGCTTGTCTTCGTTTAAATAATCGCCATAGCCAAAAGAGTAGGAAAAACACAAGAATTATTCTTTGAAAAATCTTAAAATTAAAAATCACGAATTTCCACTATAGTCTGTTTTATTAGTTTTACGATACATATAACTTTGGAGTTATTTGAAGAAAATATATATTTAATCGCCAGCCTTAGAATTTTTAACGCTTCACCAACACAAGTTCAGTAACTTTCTGTTAAATGAAATCAAAATGATTATTTCGCTTTAATTTAATAAAATGATCAGTGGCTTTGTGCAAACCGTCTGGGTTTTTCACACCATTTATTCTACAGCCAATAATCAATACGTTGTATTGATACAAAGCTTTGTATTAATAATACCTTAAATTGATTTTTTTAGTGTATGCTTTTGCAAGCAGAAGTAACATGATTTCTTAAATACATTTGTTAGTGCCCATTGACTATAAGCGAAGTAGAAAATTATATTGTTAATAATGCCGGTGTCAATGTTCAAAAGTTATTACATTAGTTGCTTAGTTATGCGTTTTCATAAAATAAATAATTAACAAAATACATAATTGTTATAATGATAACGTAATTTATAGATTATAGATATATTATATATGTAGTAGGTGGCCGTGAATATGGTAAGTGAGTGGTATACCGATCGAGACAAGTTACAAAATAAAATAAAAAATGTTTTCAATATCGATTTGATAATACGTAGGCAAAGCTTCTTTCAGAAAAGTCAGAAAGTAAAATTATTTACAATCCAGCCACTTATAAAAATTATACACGAGTAGACAATAGCTTTTCGTGTCGTCAACGACGTTATTCACTGAATCCTCTTTGTTATAATTAATCACCGATCACAGCGCTCGATGGCGGCGATGACGCGGCGTAAACGTCGACAAAACGTCGACGAAGCGTCTGTAAAACGACGTGGTAACAATAACTCGACGCCGCTATGTTTAGTATGCAATTAGTATTGTTAAGCGACACAAACGCGCCTTTACAACAAATTAACTTTCGAGTTGCAACCGTGTTCTATATTGTTAGAGTATATTTTTGAATGTGTGACCGGTTTAAAGAATGTTTCATATCGTGTTTACAAATTTTCTGGAGGGTTTAAATGTGTTCATAAAGTTTGATGGAAATGCCGTTACCAGCAGCGGGCTTTACTCGAGGTATACATGTGATATATTTTTTACCATTATTAAATGAAAAAAATGTACAGCCTGTATATGAAACGGGAAAAGATATCCAATAAAGAAGATGTTCGAGATAGAGCGATGAATGCTTTCAAAAATTGTTATTCATAAATTCTATCAAGACTATAAGATAGGAAATAAAATAATAAGTGCTGAACTGCATAGGATTTGTTACTGAAGCTACTTGTAAGTGAATCTAATTAATATTCAATAGCTTGGAAACTATATTGCAGGAACAGCTTCGCTTTGGTCTTTATTCGCTTAGATGTTGGATAAATAGTTTAGGCTTTTTGGTTATCTTTAGACCCGTGTATATAACGTTTGAATTACTTCTTTCCAGGTTCATTGAATTTTGAATATATTTGAATATGTATATGTCATTTGTGCAGATATAAAAGCATATGAATATTGATATTAATCTAAAATAAAAAAGATACGTTACTTTTTATCTCAGAATATTTTGTTTTTGATTATTTTAATAACTTTTGTGTTGGTAGCGTATAATAAAGTTTAAAGTGTATTTTTTTCTCTGTAATTTGATTTTATAATTTAACTAATTTATTTAAATACAGAATTCATAGACACACCAAAGTTATAATATATTTAGATTATAACAATTTCTATTATTTGGACATCATATTGTTATAGTTGTTCAAAATATCTTAAGTTCGTAATTGTTTAAAAATCGTCGTAGTAACAAACTGCTTCTTATTCAAATAATGCAAAATATAAGTTACTGCGTGTAAGTTGTTAAAATTAATTAACCCGTATTATGGGACTTCGGAACACAGTACTACAATTTGTAAATACTTTGTACAAAATGACTGAACTGTGATTGTGGTGCTATATAAAAAAAAAAATACTATTTTCGTAGCCTTAGGAGATACATCAAAGCAATTTACTAGAAAATTGTAGGTCTTAAAAAGGCTTACAGAAATATCCGCAATAGCATCTGTTAATCTTCTAGAATACACTCGTAAAAATCTTCTTTAATTATTCCAGATTTTTAAAAAACTAATTTATTTATTTTCTGTTATCCTTATTCAGATGTAGTGAACATGGAAATTTAATATAAATTGTCTTCTACACTATATTCGAAGGAATTCGAAGGAATGATTATATAGTGATTGAAGGAAACTTTAGAATATATCACAAGATCTTGTCTTTTTTTTTTTTTAGTTTTGGCTTTTATTTGTGCCAAGAGTGCACAGATTATTTCGCCAATGTCACGTGCGATGGAGAAGACACGATGGAGATTGATCGGTGCGGTCGAGATTACAGGCTTAATTTAATTTGAAGGCATAATAGTAGTGGATTCTCTCTTAACCCATAACCTAAAACAACACAATAGTAAATAATTAGATATACATAAATTATTATTAAGATAACATACTTGAACAAACACAAAAATATTTACAACTTTATTTTATTACGCTCAAATGTGTTCAGTTCATTTTGTAATTTTTTATGTTATTTACATAAAACATTAACAAACATTGAACATTAATAGGGTGAGGGACTTTAGGAGAACGTCATATAAGGGATGGAGGAGTTAGGGGCAAGAAAATAGTATATGGGATAAGGAACCTTCGTCTAGGCCACATTCGCACAAAGAATGATCTTTAACTCTAATTTTACAAAGGTGTATGGGAGTACATGCATGTCCAAGGCGTAGTCGGCAGATAGTTGTGGTGACCCAACGATTAGCTTGCCTGTGAAGAGAAAACCAAGGTCGCCTTGGAATATCTGGTTGTAGAGATGCGTAAAATCTACCTTTAGATTTTGATGAAACTATCCAAACAGAGTTCCAGGATTTATCCAGATGAGTTTTCGCTAGAGCACACAAGTCCTGAGATGAATTTTTAAAATGTTCAAGAGAGCCAGTTGTTATATCTGCCATAATTACCGTATATCAGAGGTCATGGGAGTGGGCAAAAAGGATGGCTTCCAAAATCGCAATCGCTTCACCGGAAAAGATGGATGTTTCAGGAGGGGATTTAAGCTGAAGGACAATTTTGAATTTAGGGATCCAACAGGCTGAGCCGACGCAGATATCAGTTGATAGTATCGAGGCATCAGTAAGTATAAGTACTGTAACTAACCTAATATACTTTATCTATAATAAAAAATTAAAAAAATAACACTTACCGTAACCGAATTATGTTAGCAAAACCTAAAAACCATAAAAACGAACTATTTGCACTGAAAATTAATGAAAGAGTTACACAGAGTTATTGTAAAAACACAGATATCTCACTAACACGTGTGTCAACCAAAGCTAATGCAAGCGAATAAAACTAGACAAGTCTGTGGTGTTTTTTTCCGAACCTGTCATTTTGACAATCAATAAATAAGTGTAATTCATTTATATTCAATGGAGATTTTTACTTTTTGACTTTTGACCTACTCAGAGGTTATACACTAGTCGCCAGAAATAACAATCTTGCTGAATTAAACCTTAGCGGAACGAAGCCTTATTATCGAACAAATACTATAATAATAAAAAATAATATTAAAAGTAAAAGAAATAGCCATGATGAACATATTTCCTTTCTAAAAAGGTTTTTAGAAGTAAAGTTAACATTCTACTTAAGTATTACTTTAATATAAGGTAATTTCAAACAAAATTTATCTTTAACGTTTGATCATAGTTTTAGCCTTTAATTACAATAAAAGTAGGAGATCGGCATTGTAATTACCATTTTGCTAACCGAATATTGAAAATCGAGGACGAAATTTCAAAGCCTTTAACTAATAACTATTCCTGGTCGCGGTTAGCTCGAATGAAATAAGTAATTTAATATCTTAAATATTTCGATTTGTCATTGGTTACTCAGTGATATATTTTTTTCCATTGTCATTATTTACCATTCGAAGATGTATTTAAATTGTTAGAAAACAGTACTGAGTTTCTTGCCAGTTTTCTCACTAGAGTCTAATAGATAATTGAATCCGATAATAGGAGAATTCATAAACGCTTATTAGTGCGAACTTAAACAAAGAATTTTTCTTTTTAATTAAATTTTTTACCGTATATCGTCAAAGAAAAATTTGGTAACTTTTAATTCATAAATTATCAAACCAAGCGAGAAATCTAGAATTAGGACTTCTGAATATTTAAATTATTATTTTATATATTAGCATTAATCCCGTCTGAGCATGTTTGAGTTGTTAGTTGGGAGAACTTCGATAATTGATCGCACTAATGGTAATGAAATTGCAATATGCTCCAAAAACTCAATAAACATCATATCAAAGACTGCTGTCAAAAGAGGAAAAATTTCTGGATAAATAAAGTTAAGTAAACATCATTATTCAATAGCGCATCAATACAAACTTCACTCAATAGGAAACACTTTTTAAATCGCAATTCCCTCGACGTCAGTTAAAAATTGTAGTATCGAACCTGTCATCAACTGACATACAATAGCGAGTCTGTTCCATTGACTCAGATTCTGACTTTTTATCAATTCGAAATCAAGTTCCAGCGGAATAAAATGTAACATTTCATTCAATATGCTATAACAATAGATTGTTTTCAGAGAAGATAGATGGTAACGAAGTTTTTAACATGACTTGTTATAATGTCATCGGATTGCTCTGAAAGAGATTTGTGATCTGTTAATATAATACCGGTTTGTTCCGGTCTGGTGTGAAAATAATTAAAGTCTTTTAATCTTCTCATATTTTTCTGTGTTATAATTGTCAGTATTAGTTAAGTAAAACGTTTTAAAAAAGGATATACAACTCATAATGGTTTTAAAAAGTATGCTTAATTTTATCCAAAAAAGAATTGAATACATATTTGTGTAATGAACAATTCAACTGAGAGCATATTTTTCTTCAAAAGAGTCATCCAATCATTTGAAAAATGACAAGTCCATTGGCTGTTTAGCCACATTTACAAACTGATCTCGAGATTCCAAATTAATCGTATTATACGCAAGCTTAAAGATTTCCAGCGTCCCGAACAAGCTAGTGACCGAAACGGCAACAGTACTATGGCCATTTACATGTGTATATTTTGGCAGAATAGGGCAGGACCGATAAGGATAAACAGTCATTATGTTACCTATGAAAAAAGACCTTTAATTCAAAAATGGACATTAAGTACATACCGTTGCGTAAGATATTACATAAGGAAGCTTCAAATTCGGTTCGAGTATGCGAGAAAAACACGAGATATCAGGTGACACAATGTTTGGTATATTTTGATAATACCTTGATATATTTACAAATGATGAGGGGACAACAATAAAGCGTAAATCAACTATATTAACAAGTCACGTGCTATAATAGTCTAATGACCATCGTACATTTCAATTTTATTGTTCGAATTGAAAATGACCACAAAATATTCGTCAGCAGAACCAGAGTCGTTAGTTTGAAATAAATTGTGTCAGGTCTGCGTATCAAATAGCATTTTGGTAGCGTTTTGGTACCGTTGAAAACAATAACCGTCGCGAGCCTGTCAGGCTGTCAGCTGACGGGCGAAATGATTGAATCGAGCGAGCTTCGCTATTGCCAAATTGCGTAGCGGCTGCTTTGTGATCCAGTGAAATTAGAATTCCTTTGGATGAAATAATTGTGTGTTTTGTAAATTTCAAGATTAGAATTTTAAAAGTAGAACCTAAAAAAGTAATAACTGAAAGTAGACAGGGCAAAGGAGTGAAAGCCAAGTAATGTCTATGAATATCAGCTATGATATAAGACGGATATATGGTTACAGTTCGTAACACTGAAATAGATAATAGCTTTATTACATTTTTGATAAGTTATTTTGTTATTATTTGTGCCTAGTAATCTTCATGACACTACATTTCCTATTGGTCAACAAGTCATGCTTCAATAGCTGCTCATAAGTAAGATTATAATCAATCGTTCAGTTAGGTTGGAGCAAATTAGTGTGCTAGTGTCTCCACCATTCTATTTAACTAAATGTTTATATTACCTAAAGTGACATCAGTCCATTTTCATTAGTATTGAAGTCGCAGCGATATTAAGAGATGAATAAAATAATGAATGGAGTCTTCCTAGATTTCATCTAGTTTTTAACAATTATTCATTCAAATGAGTAAATGCCAAAAACTTTTGTGTTTGACCTGTTTTATTAAGTATTTTTTTTAATCCTTTAAATTTATTAATTAATATCGCAAAATTGTTTTTCTGATCAAGATTTATTTTCCGGATTTTAATCGCAGCATCATCATTGACGGAAGTACTATCAATTTCAGTTAGCTTATACCAAAACGAATCGATATGCATTATTAATAATATTTAATTTCGGATATTGCCAACATAAAAGTAATTTTTAGTAAAGATTTTCTTTCCATGTGTATTTACATAAGGGTATTTTTTTGGCATTTGTTACCTGAAAAGCGTATTGGTGTGCGTTGATTGAACCTTTAAAACGTGAGTAATGTTGTAGTCACTGAGTTAATAGCTCGATTCTACCAATAAACTGAATTCCAGTTGGATTGGTTCAATAAAAATAATGCAGATAAAAATACCTTTTATTGCAATGAAACACCTGATAGATAGCTCGTATAAATGTAGTTCAATATTTCCCAAAGGTTGCATTGTTTGCATATAATAATAATAATAATAGCAACATACTATAAATATCTGTTAACCTTGCATAAAATATGATTATTAAAATATTTGAATTGAATACCAAATTTTATATAAAAATGAAAAATAAAACTAGCTTGCAGTATAATAAAAAAATGGGAAAAAAAGAAATCATTCTGATTCTGATTTAATCTGCTCTGTCGAACTGCAAATGCTTCTACCCATCTAAGCCATCTGAATGGCCATGAGCTCACTTTGTTAGAACGGTACATTAGAACTAGGCAATACTCCACCGCAATTGTGGGACAAAGCGACGGTAGAGAAAAACCATCAACAAACGAATACGCCGCAACTGGGACGCGCACAAAGCCTCAGCCACAAAGGTGTCCGTTTGACGCGCTACGATTACGTTGCAGAGACATTGATAAATTTGTTTGTACTTCCATTTGGATTGCGATTAGTTCCCACTTCATTTGTTTTAGTTTTAATTGCTTTACTATAATTAATTATTCTTTTATCTTTATATTAAATATTAAAGTAATATGTCCTTACTTTATCTAACAGATTATCCATTATTTTATTATTTATATTCTGTATATACATGTTGTTACTTAGGCTATAAAGTTTATATGTAAGTGACCAGTTCATGCGCTTTTATTTGCACAAATCAATGACATGCATAATACTCAGATTAATTATCATCCGGGAATCATTAAATCTTAGATTAAAAAGGTCGTGTTGTATAAACCATATCCCCATACATACTTACATATATACTTTCATGAACATTCTTATATATACATATATGATAAAGTACGATTATAAGTCTAAGATGATCGTATTGCGAGACTGATTGTCAATTTTGAAATAAGCTTCTATTCATTACATTTTCTCTGTTCACGCATAGATTCAAGCGTACTTTGAAATTTAAGAAATTTTTGAAATATGCTTATGCCATCCATTGAGAGGTTGTAAGCGTGATCCGGAGTAACATTGCATTTCAGTAATTGATGTCATCGCATATCAAACGTATCTCATGAAGCGTTACAGTAATTGACGGCCCGCATCTCTTGGGGCGTGTCATCGTTGCTACGGCGCTCGCTCGTTGATTTCACTCGAGTGTTTGTCCTGTACTGGACACTCTGATCTAGCGTTGTTTAGACCAGTAATTAATTTCCCGTCTACCGTCACGCATTTGAATAGACGAAACGAATTTGAAACACGTTTTGCTAAAACGTTTTTTGATCAAATAAAATGTCCGTTGTCAGGACGAATGGGAATTGTTAAAATATCAAAAATTTTACCGGGTGCAGCACCTACAGCTTAATAGAATTTGTCAGTTTTTTATAGTTATTTTTATTTTGTTAGCTTAATTCAATCTATGGTGTTCAAATCATATACTCAGTATAAGTCTTAAATATGGTCAAGTTGATAGTTGTTGAGAGTTATCGAAGCATAGAATTACAGAAAGATAAAGTAGAATTTAACTGATACATAAACTACAAAACAAATTTGTAGTGATCGACCGAGTCTTCGGCTTAGGCTTCGACCAACTTCGGCCGAAAAATCACTCCATTTTCGGCTTTGGCCAAAATTGGCCATGATTTTACCCGAAGGTTTCTAGTAAGCGCTGAAATTGAACGAACTGTAACGATTTTACGGGAGCACAAAAAACTGAAACTTACAAAAAGTAAACAAATATTTATTATTTTTGACAAGTTACAAAGTGATTTTAATAATCTTGTTAAATTTAATACAGGGACCACAACATCAAAAAGCATCATATTTTTATTTATCACTTTGAGTCTATTTTGAACTTTTATGTATTAGTTTAAGATTTTACTTAGAATAGTAGGATATTGTTTTACGATGCTAAGTTAAGTGGTTTAGTTTATAATGACTGTAAGCGTTACTAAAACATGGCAGATATTCCTTACTTGATGCAAAACCAAATGAAATGAAACACACTGTAACATTATTTTCCTCATTACTTATTCCACTACGTGTTAAATTTAGGAGAGGTTCATTAAAAGTTGGCCACAGTCCAGAAAGATATTGGGCATTCGTACTAAGCTTGGCTCATTATGCCTGCACGATTCGAGATACAGTTTTGTGACTTTTGACTTGATTAATTAAAAGTTGTCGGCGGCTAAATATGTTCGAAGTTCGAAATTAAAGCGGAAACATCAAGCCGTGCAAGTGGTAATTTTGTTCAATTGTTCTATCTCTCGGCATTACTTATTTCTTTAGAGATTTGTTTCAGTTTCAAATTTTTAATAATTCTTCTTGAATTATTATTTTTTTGGCTCAAAATAATATATTTTTTTATATACATATGAGTGAATTTAATTCAGTAGACGCCTATAAGTCTACCGATTTTAGGACGTCAAGACTGCGCAAACATAATTATGATTAATGTGTTTTTAAGCGAATAGCATTATTAAATTATAAAGGAAATGCTATTACAAATAGCTGAAGTTAACACATACAAAATGGCACTCGTCCTCGTTATACACAAAGCCCATTCATAATGAGAACACGTATAAGGCTAAAACAAAATACACCTTCAGTACAAACTCGGCATCAGCATCTGTCAAGCTTTGTATGACACTCGCGACGTGGGTCTGACCTGACGTCACCGCAATTTCGTCTTTAATCTCAAACCACAGAATACATTCTGGAATGAATGATGTCAAGTTGTAATTTACATGCACATCGGAAACTTGTCAGCATTGAGTTGGGGCCGGATGCTTTTGGCACCTGGTGACATTTTGTGTTTGACCGCTTTACCTTCACACATGTGGCATAATAACTATACAGTAGTAGTGTTATAGAAAATAATTGGATATAATGTTGTATTTGATCAAAATAACATTTTAACAAATAAAAGTGCATTTGGAAAGAAACAGCATCAAATTAAAAAGTACCAAAAACATAAAATAGGAAAACTTTACGAGAAGATATTGCAGGGAATGGTGTTTAATATCTTAAAATTATAGGCAAAGCACTTCATAAATTATTTGAATGTACCGCAGTTTCATCGCCGCAGCCATCCATTGGACTCACTGGTCGACCTCGTCCGAATATTGAATATAAAAATGATACATTATAACTGCCGCGTATATTTTCAAATTGAGAACGATATCATTTGGAAATTTCAAGTTGCATTTTAATAAAATCATCAAAGAAAAAATGGAGAACTTATTTTATTTTTGCTTTTAAAATTTCATTGAGTTGACACTTTGAAGAATATTTTACTAAATATTTTGGCAAAGTAATATTTTGTTACATAACTCAACGTGCGCACAAATATTATGAGTCAAGATGTATTAAAACTCACACAAATTCTTAACTGTCTTATCATGCGCGTATCAGGACTCTTATATTACAAGTACGATTTTGGTATTCACTTACAATATTATTCAATTATTTACTAGAGAAATTCATACATTTTATTGAGATTTGATCTTTTGTATTTTACTATTGGTACCTTATTATTCAATAGTATTTTGTGACAATAGTTTTGATTGTTTCAACTATATGAGCTCAATCTTGTTTATTAAGCTATCAGTATATACGTTTGATTATCGATAGTTTACTATTTAGTGAGTCAAGTGAGTAAAATTTACGTAAGTTTTATTTTCCAATTAAGTCCATAACTATCAAATATACAATTGTATTAAGCGTTATGTCATATTACAAAGGTACCTATCAAAATATGTTATATTGTCATAAATTTTATTATTATTGATTTTGTTTATTACCCGATATAATTTAATTTGCTGACAATGTTTCAGCATTGTTATCGAAAACGGGGATCGGACATATCGTGCAATAAAAACCGACTGGATTACAAAATTGACAAATTTATGGATGTCATAAATATGACTGCAAAGACAATCACGGATCCTTAAATGGTATTGGAAGATTGAATATTTTATTACCTTATTGAATAAGGTTCTAAATACGATTACGATTCTAATTGAGGTAAATCACAGCAAGATATCGCATTTGATTTTATTTTACCTTCGAATATAAATTTAACTGATTTTATAAACTCTTAATTCAAAAATATTATCAAAAATTGGGAAATAACAGATTGTATGTTATTTATAAGTTACAATTAAATGTATACTAAGTAAGTTTTGTCCGAAAATGAATTACGCCTGTTCGGTATTAAGCGTGTCAGTGTCGAATATTTATCTAATCTATACTAATATTTTAGGCTGAGAAGTTTGTTTGTTTATGAACGCGCTAACCTCAAGATCTACTTATCTAATTTAATATAATATTTTTGGTAAAATAGACAACTTTAGAGTAATATGCCTTATTTATCATGGTTTTTTAGACATGAGCTTTAAATTTTTTAAAATGTCAATTTAAAAATAACTGTGGAATTTTATTATAGAGACGAATGCCGTGCTCCATGAAGGAGGCATTAACTTTCCGAAGTCCGTTACTGGGTGTTATTAGTTTACCTTTTCCCCTCGTTTCTATATAACGATTGCTACCGATTTTTTTTTAAATGTCTTTAGTGTCATTACGTTCGATCCATAGATGCACTTACATACTTAAAAAAAACCTTTATTAATACTATTAAAACGAGGTGACTCTATTCTAGTCTACCTAAGGTTGAAACTTTACCAGAGTACTTTAATTGTTATGTTCTTGTCTGTGTGGTTACACTGATACACATGTTTGTACTAATACATTCGTACCGGAACTCTATCATGCGTTGTGGTTCCCCGACAATACGCTTTGACGATATCTACATGCGCCCAATTGTAGATATTGATCTTTTCATTTTAACTATAATTAAATATTGCAAATGTCAGGTAATTCTGTGTAATATATTGATTACACAATTCTACCAAACACGTTGCATCGTCGAATTAATATTAACGATCTTACCCATTAATTGAGGCATTAAAACATCCAGCCGAATCAATTTCCGTATGTTTTTCGTTATTCCCTTCTCTCGATTGGAAATTGTTTATATTTGATAAGATAGTTTTGTATGCGATTTTAGTTCTTCGTCCTAAAAGGGCAGGTGTCATATTTGCTTGCACAGATTAAAATTTCGAATGAATTTTTGCCGGTTTGCACTTTAGATATGAATTTATTTCGGTTATAATTGCCTCATGTAGCGTGCTTATAATATGAAATAACGGCCCGCAGCGCTTTGCTGAACATTAAAACGTTTATCCTGCGCCTGTTATGTTTTCATTTCAAGAAATTTTTGTTATGTTTTGTTTTATGCGTTACATGAATAGTTTCTATTGTACTAATTTTTATTTTGTTTTAAAAGCGAAATATTTAATATTAGCTACCAATTTTAAATATAATTTATTTATATTACTTTATTAATAATTATTTTTAGAGATGTTTTCATTTTCTATCTCAGTCCTTCTACTTGGAAAGAAGTTAAGAGTTGTTTACTATGCGTACAGTATACATGTATTCTTATAACATGTAGTTTTGGATTTGGCTTACTTCATCACCTTTTAATTTTTTTTTTTTTTACTATTAATTTTATAATTATTTTCCATAAAGTCTTAAATTCACATTCTGTCGTGGGTCCTTTTCCTAGCACAGTACCAGAAAGATCAATTATGTATCGACAAAAATCATCCTATATTGTTGTATGCTGGTGTTAAGAATAAGTGAGCCAGTGCATAAAGTATAGCATATCGCATCTTAGATATATTGGCGGCACATCGAGGGTGCAAGGCAATGTATTTGAAATTAGAGTGTTTATTCGTTTGCCTGCCTTTATTTCTTTATTTAAAGGTCACCAACAAAGATCACATCGAAAGCAATGTGTAAGAGGGACATGGTAATTTTTGTACAATCATAAATAGTAATTCAATTATTTCGTGACGTAAATATCAATTTCTTAATATCAATATTAATATTAAGTATTAAGATTAACATTTCTCATAGTATATAGAAAACTAATCATCTTGGAAATGTTCCCTTAGAACGGACAAGGTAAATGAAATTTCTACATTACCAAATGAAACTAATCCGGAAGTAGAAAATTTAATTTCTGAGATATATCGCGTTAAAAAATTGTAAGCGCCATAATATGTATAAGTACGCTACGTACATATATATGTAAATCTATGAAGCTGTAAATATTTTGCAATCGGTAAACATACGTATAACCAAAGATTCTTATACTCTTTGAGTATGACTATAAAAATATCAGGTATAGAAACTGAAATCCAGCCCCTTCAAACATATAGGTTATATGTTTGAAGGGGCTGGATTTCAGTTTTGTGGTGTTTTTAATTTTATAATAAAAATGTCAGAATATTGTTTTCTTTGCAATCAACTTTTAACTGAAGGTAAAATTGTTACTGTTAGACGTGGTATGAAGACATTAATCAGCGCCAGTATTGAAAGGGCGGATGATTTTTCTGAATATCTGAAAAATCAGAATTCAGTGACACTATATGAAGATTGTCGTAAAAATTACACTCGCAAGTGTGCTATTGCTGCTGCTAAAAGAAAACGCGAAGAACAAGATGCTAGTACATCAACAGTAAATTCGCCTCGAACGTGTAAGTGATTGAGCTTTTTGTTTTTCAAAGCTATGCTTATTTTACGGCTCAATTCCTGAGCATGAGAGGAGAAAATCCGTTGATTCTCGCCAATTACAATTTACAATTTTATATTATAGTATTTTTATTCTTACAATTTTTAACGCGCTATATCTCAGAAAAGTTGCTCTAAGAAAAAAAAGTGCTAATACATTTTTTATAGGGAATTTACAAACTTTAATTTTTGTCTAAAGTAATTTTGCGATAAAACTTACCGTTTTCCTGAAAATTGCGAAAAACCAATTTTTTTCGGGATTTTCGACCTTTGACCTACATAAAAAACAATCCAGGTACCGGAATGATTTGGCACTTCTGAATATTATTTTTAATTATGTTTTGAACAAGTGAAAGCATTTTCAGCTTGTTGTAAATTTATGTAACTTCGAATTTCTAGATAGACCGGGCTAAAGTTTTTAAATATTTATATTTATGGTGTCAAAATTTCAAAATCAGATAATATACTAATTGTTTATTATCATTATGTAAATACACAATATGATATATGTGTGTGTGAATCAAGTAGTGATTTATGTCAAGGAGGAAAACGTAACCGGATCCCCAGCGAAACGTTTAGACAAAGTTTTTGCTCCTTTATGCAATGCGTTTTTATTGATGTTGACAATACGAAACTTTTATCTGACTTCATTGTTATTTACGAGTATGTGACTTCCGTATTTTATTTGAGTCGTCTCTGAGACTCAATCTGCCTACAGAAAGAAATAAATAAAAATTGCATGAGGATTGCAAGCTTAAAGGCTAACTTTCAACCAATCATGTTGTAGATAGACAAACACACAGATAGATAGATCGTCGTTATAACTCACTATCGTAATTAAATAGGTTATTTTTCTATCGTTTTATAACCACATAATATAAATTTTAAATTGCACGAATAAATCGCTTGTACGCCAATCTTAATTTATCGTATTTTTATATAAGTTACAAAAAAAATTTAGTAAAACGATGTAGAATGAAAATGCGCAAAAACGATACAAGATACAACATCTTGTATACAATCATTAATAGTATTATAATATTACTTATTTTTTAATTTATTATTAATTATCATTACGAACATTATTATTGTATTACATACCTATTTATGTTAAACTTTTTATGCGCCCTGTGTGATATGATATAGCATGTTATATTCAATTGCTCGCTTGTCAAGTTGCTATCAATCGTGCAACGTATGTTGTGTTCCTTGTGCTTCTAATTACGCAAGATTATTCTGTACACCGTGGATAACAACACATAACACTGTTGTTTAATGGCTTGCGGTACAACTTGTGAATTAGCTGGAACTATCCGTAAATGAGCCGGTATTACTAATTGGCTAGAAAATGTGATCCATAACTGAATATTGCAGGTTGATACTCGAATTAGTAAGTATTTAATATCCTATATTTGTGTTTATAAATCATTTGCCTAGCTTTGGGAGATATGTACATGGCGTTCAACTAACCAACTAAGGATCATCAGTCAGTTATATTAAGTTCGTATAAAAAACAGTTATCATGAAATGTTACATAGAGTATGTAACCGAACCAGTATTAACTAATAATTTTAATGCCTTTTTAAAATATAAATTAGCTCAGCGTTATTTACTAACTAATATTCATGCGCAGTCAGTTCTGTCCCGCGGCGCTGCGTCTACAATTTCCGTTTAATTAACTCTCACTTAGAGAAGAGACAGCTCTGAAATAGTAATTGCCTCTTTTTTGATAATTATTTATACCGTAGAATAGAAAACAATTAAGAAGCTTAAATTTATTTGTGTCATTGAAAATCATACAAATTTTGATTTTCGAGAATTTGAATTTCGTTATGAATAATATGTAAGCGTAAAAGTTATTTTGAATAAAATATTTTTAAATAATCATTAAAGGTTGTATAGCTTCTAGCTATTGAGTTATATTCACAGAATTATATAAATATAAGTAATGAATACTTTTTGGTTTGACTTTTTATCAATAAAAGTAGAAAAAGATTATTTTTGAATTTGAAATGGGAATTGTTAATCTGGGTTGAAAAACGAAAGATAATGGACGATTGTAAGAAAAACTAGAAAAATAAATATTGTAAACTATTTTAAATATTGTTAATTATTTGACGTTCCTGTTTACTTGAAGCTGGGTCTTCAAATAGTAGTAAATAGTTAGTTATTATATAAGCAATGTTTCTGTTACAATATCATTCAATACCATATTTTGGCAAACATTTTGCGTGTCAACACACTGCCTCACTATATTTATGTAAAACACAATAAAACTATGATATTATTATATACAACATTTTACACTGGGAATACAATCGATTCGATGTTTTTTATACGTAGGGTATTTAATCTAGATGTCGGGTATTGCTTTTATAATCAAGTTTATGTGATACGAAATGAAAACATCAATAGACAACAGTATACAATGCTTATAGAATTTTCCTTAGTTTAGTATAACGCTGAGAAAATCGGATAAAACAATCACGCAACAAAGTCCAAATCTTTATTAATGCAATGATTACTCAAGCCGCGCAATTGTATTAACGCTAGCTCTCTTTTTCTCATGTCTGCAATTTCGAAACAGGATTCTCGTGTTAACGGGTAATGATTGAAGACCCAGCTTCAAGTATATAGGAAAGTCAAATAATTAACAATATTTAATATAGTTTACAATATTTATTTTTCCAGTTTTTATTACAATCATCCATTATCTTCCGCTTTTCAATCCAGATTAACAATTCCCATGTCAAATTCATAAATATTCTTCCTCTACTTTTATTATAAAAAATGTCAATTTATTTGTTAGTTAGATTGAATATAACTCAATAGCTAAAAGCTACACAACCTTAAATTATTATTTATAAATATTTTATATAAAATAATTTATAGGCTTACATGATATTTTACAATAAGCCAAATTTTAAATGTAAAATGTATTTAAATATGTTCAATATTTACTTATAAAATAAAAGTATAAATACAAAGGCATTAGTTTTATTGACTGTGTTTAGTAAAAACCAACATAACGATATTCAATTAACAATGAATAAATAACACGACACACATCGAATTTCCACGAAACCACGTCAAAGGTATCACTGGTTTTTACGCTACAGTAATATTAAATCATTTATGATACGATTAATCCGACAGCACATTATATAATATTATATTATGATACTAGAATACGATATTTATTCATAAATACATGTATCGAAATGTATTTGTTATTTGAAATACACGTATCTTTCATATGCTGTTTAACAAGATATCAAGGAAGCGATTTTATTTGAATAAAGCTATTCTTCTTAGTATTATTAAATTTTTTATACATTCACACATATATTAATAATATTTTTAGCATTTTATAATTGTGGTGGTAAACTTGAACAGAAATTATAAAAAATAAGGCAGGATTAAGAGTATATCAACCGAGTATTTTAGTTACTACCGACAACTGCCATCTATAGATATTTCGATATTTGCAAGCGAACAATCATTTGAAAAATCGTTCTAATGCTAAATATTTATGAAGGATGTTAGTCGAAGTGTTATTTATACCATCTCGTAACGTAGCTGATATTGCCTCCACGGAAAGCTTAAGGATAATGCGTTGTAAGTATAACACCGATTGCTGGATTACTCGGGTGTTGACAAGACAATAAAGCGGGAAATATTAACCTTAGTGTCAATTTAGAAGGGATTTTACAATTTAGTCGTCGTGTTTTAAACATTATCATATTTTCGAGCCAAGGTGTCCCAGCGGAGCGGAGGAATACGGTTTCAATACGTCGTTTCACATCTGAGATATGTGCTAAAATTGTGTTATAATTCAATTTGGGCTTAACTGAATGAAAACATCTTGAGAAAACCTGCATGTACCGAATGACAATTTATCCCATGTGTAACCACACTGCTCTAATGCGGATTGCGTTGGAACTGTGTGGTGGAATTCGCTCCAAACCTTATAAATGGAGAAGTAAGGTCTTTGGTGTGTCTTTTCATTATTTTTACTCAGTTAATAGATAAATAGTACATTTTCATACTTATTTTGTATTACTTAAGTTTTCTTTCTGATTCACATAAAACTTTCAACATCTAATTGAATAATTATGATTTAATAAAATGTCTTCTTTTATCTAATTTCAAAAATGATGTCATAAAAATAACTACAAGTAACAATTATATAACAATAAATCAAAGATACGATTTGAATAAAGCTGTTTTACTTATAATTACAATTATAAATTTCTTAATACATTTGTTATTAAAATATTTTATATACAGGGTTATTGGTAATTCGACGTATTCCGTGAATAACTTGCTCAGGAGTACAATGAAAAAGATGGAATCCTGCATTATGCCTAGTAGACCATAGTTTCCATTGTGTTACAGATAGTCGTACGGCAAAGGTTTTTGTCCAAATGGTTAGTTCATCGATAAATTGTTATATTCTTAGTAAATAGCAATAGTACTGGGAGTCTTCCGACATTAATTTGTCATCTCTGAACACTACTAGTT